>NC_045455.1:10327654-10488272 GCF_002776525.5 Piliocolobus tephrosceles | reverse complement strand
CCTCCCCCTCCCCCCCTCCTCCCTCCTCCCTCCCCTCCCCTCCTTCCCCATCTTGCTCCCTCCCCATCTCACTCCCTCTATATCTCTCTCTCTCTTCCACTTTTTACTTTTCTTTTGAGTCTCCCTCCTCTCTTTTGCTTTCAAGGTGTGCCCTCACACTACTTTTGTTTTGAAGTGTTCATAGGATTATAGGCTTTTCTAGGCATTAGAATAAACCTCAAGTGCTCAATGTCACTTAACCCACTCCACACTTGATAAATCAATCACCTCTACCTTCTCCTTATTTACTCAAATCCTGTTTCAGTGCTTTCAAAGATGGGGATTTATTACCTCATAAAGCAGTCTTCTCTCTTTCTGAGTAGTAACATATCTTCATTCTTTTCCTAGTTTCTCTTCCCAGGTTCTGACTTCTATTTTTTTTTCCCTTACCTTTCTGTTTAAAGGTAGCCACATGCTGGAACCATATGCCATTCTTTCCTCATTTACACTTTTTATTCCCATCTCCTATTTTGTTTCCAGAGATATGGGTCACTCCATAGGTTGCCAACATTCTCCCCTTTGTTTCCTTTCTTTGCTAGTATTTGCAATTCATTTGAAGTCTTTTTTTTTTTTTTTAAAGCTATTAATTTTCTTCAATTCTCCCAAATAAAGTTAATGTTCCTCTGGTAATTTTAATTTTTGAGGGTCTTCTAAATAAAAAATAAACACTTCTTTTCAAACTGTTTTTAGATTCTCCTGGCAACTCATCAGTTTATTACCTTTCTCTGGTCTTGGATGAATTCTTGGTGTTGGTAACACTTTTTTGGTGCAGAGCAAAGATCCTTGTATACATTTATCAGACATCTATTTAGCATAAACATATTCAAGTCCTACATCTCTGGGAATACTTTCTACATATATTCATTCATTCACTCATTCATTCACATAAACATTATTGATATCTTTTTAAGCAGAAGCATGTACTTTCAGTCCCAGAAGGCTGCATTTGGGTGTTGATAAACTAGGGCTCATTTTTAGAATTCTGAATATGCTTCATATCTTGCACATTAAACTACAAGCTCCTAAAATAGAGATGAGTTTTTATTCATGGTTGTAGCCTCCAGAATCTCATGCTGTTGCTGACACCAATAAGCAATTGTTGAATATGAATGACAG
This sequence comes from Piliocolobus tephrosceles, assembly GCF_002776525.5. Lineage (NCBI taxonomy): Eukaryota > Metazoa > Chordata > Mammalia > Primates > Cercopithecidae > Piliocolobus > Piliocolobus tephrosceles. Next base: position 10,487,117 of record NC_045455.1, on the reverse strand, counting down.
ATAATAGTCTTCAAAATGTGCTTGATTAAATGAACTGAATCACTCTCATGTAGCAGAAGGGTAAGCCGATAGCTAAATGAAAGTACTGATGAAAAATACCAGTTAGTCTGGGAAATTTGGTATTTGCTAATATTCTAAACAGGCAGCAAATCTTATTTTCTAAATCTCTGATTTTCCTCCTGACCAACATGATGCCTACTTTTCCATCTCATCTCTTTCGCCAGGGGGCCAGGTTGAGTGAAAATTTCGTTAATGCTTTGAAATGGGGTTATGGATGAACCACTCCAGAGAGCCCCTCACCTGCTTCTGAGGTGGGCATGTTTGACCTGACTTTCGTTGTGCTGAACTGAAATCATATCCTCAGAGATTTTATTCTGTTTAGCTTTTTTTTGAGTCTTAAGGATTTTAGATGAATTCAGTGCAAACACTCAGTTCTTATGAATGGCAACATCACATTTGGTGTCTATTGCTGAAGGCACTGTGTTTTCTCATTGATCTCATGAACTTGGGCTCCCAAATTCAATGCCCAGCTCCTCCCCAGTAGTATGCATTTGGGTGTACTAAAATGTTTTGATATTTTGTTTATGAAGTATTTTTTTTTTTAGTGTAAGAAACATTTGTATTGGGACTCCAATAGAATCACATGTGACCTTGATCCCATTAGCACTTTGATATTGTTTTGTTTTTGCTAAAATGAAGAGGAATTGAATCCTCAGCAATAGAGAAGAAATATTACTTGCTTACTTGGAAGTAAACAAATTATCCTGAAAGACTAATCTATCAAGGAGGAAAAATTATCCCACTGCAAATCGAAAGCAGAATACATTGAGAGTTTAATATGTGCCAGACACAGTGTGCTAACCATGCTGCCGACATCATTCCTTTGAACAATTCCATGTCATATGCAATTCTCCCCCATTCTGAAGAGCTCATGGAAGATAAGCAACCTACCCAGCCTCACAGATCACCTGTGACGGAGCTAAATTTCCAACTCGGGGTTGGTCTCACTCCAAATTAGTGGTTCTAAACCTGGAGCCACACCTCCCGGGGAGTATGTGGAAAGAATTAAGGGATTCCATGAGCTTGAAAAAAATTGCATACGTTTGTTTTCATTTACTTCCTACCAAAATGGAACGTTTTATGTAATCATCAATGCGGACCCACCGCAGAAGCGTCAGCAGTAACTGTGGACTTTATCACCTGTAAATATCACAAATGTCTTTCTATCATGACACAGTTGTGGTAGACATCTTCAAATATCATTCACTTACTGAGAAATTATAGCAGATTCTCTTTAATATATTGATATGCATATTTCAAATATATTGATGTGTTTCAATATAATTGTTTTCCTTTGCAGTCTGTTTTATTTTTATATTTACTATGTTTGTTTTTATTATTTTCATTGTTATCTTTATTAAATATTTTATATTTTTAATTTTAAATTTATATTTTACATATTTATAAACATTATTCTGCAATGAGTCCATAAATCATGACTCCATGAACCATGAATCCATTAGGCTGCCAAAAGGATTCATGGCCAAAAACCTTGGAGACCTGATCTAGAGCTTCCCTTCTTACCTCTTACTCTTGTCTGTGTTTTTTGTTCTTATGCCATATCTGGATATGCCATATCTTATGCTATATCTGGATATGGCATAAGAGCAAGAAGAAATTTAATGGTCTGTGCAAATTACAACTTAGCTATAGTAGTATTCAGTAGTGGCAGGAGAAAAGACTGAGTGCAGCATCTAGAACATTTCACACATCTATTTCTAAACGCATGTGAATGCAGAACATTGAAAAGAATGATGTTTTCATTTCCTACCAGTCAAGATCTCCAAGCACCCGTTCCTTTTTCATAAATCAGTAACAACTGGTTGAAAGTTCTTTTCTTTTCCTCTGGTTTTGAGTTGCGTTCAGCTCATTAATGGTGCTCTGTTTTAGATGGTTCCTCAATATGCACACCCCAGGCAACCTTCCAGTCCTACCGTCTGGTGCCTGGATCTGGGTTTTCTCATTTCAGTGGAATTACTAGGCATAAACCAAGCTATAGATACCAGAAGCCTGCCAGCCTTTGCCTCCAGTCACACTGGTTTTAGTAGATTAGTGTGTGGACCTACTTTAATTTATGAATTTATTAAGCTGCTAATGAGCATCAATGTATGTTTCATTTATAATAACAAATCTACCAAATGCCAGGCATTCTTTTACATACTAGAGATACAGAGATGTTCTGAGGGAGGTTTTGAGGAATTTCTTTCTATTTGAAAGTGTTGGTTAATTAATTATGATTCACCTATTAACTGGATTGCTGGATCACTTTGTAACTTTCCCCAGCTTCTGAGATGTTCCCACAGACACTATGGGACTAGAAGACTTTAGAAACTCCCTGACACTTGCCCGGGAAGATTTCTATGTTTCAATATTTCCTCAAAGTGCTTTTATGTCAACGCTCGTAGATTGATTTGTAGTCCGTTACAGGGGCAGACTTAGCCGTGCTGGTTTATGGGGGCACCAAGTTATGTCAGAAGTATGGACCTGGAATAATGAAAGGGCCTATGTACAATTCATTTTCTTCTAAGTAGAAGCACACAGTGGGAGCCAGGTGTGTGTATCTGTAAGAATATCATTGCAGCAGAGTTAAAATGCCAAACCCTCTGTGAAAGGAAAGCCATGTGAATTGTCTGGGAGGTTTAATTCCCACTCTGCCACTAACAACTTCTGTGACCTTGAGAATGAGAAAGTCAATTAACCTTTCCAGCTCTCAGAGTTCTCATTTTAAAAATGATGACATTGAACTATGAATCTCAAATATCTCTTCGAGCTCTAAAATTTTATGATTCCATGTTTTTGAGACATCACCAATATTGTAAGAACTTAAACTTACTTTTTATTGATGTTTAAAAGATAGTTTCATTTTATAAACATCTGTTCCATGGCACATCATCTTTGATGCTTATATCATAATTCAAAGGTGATTTAAAAATTTCCAGTTAAGGTATTGATTATAGATATTGATTATAGATCAATATTTTAGTCATGCCAAAGAAAATGGTAAAAAAGATATTTGCCAGATTTTGTCCATTATAGGTATCAAACATACATATTTCTACATATAAAATCTTTTAATTATTAGATTAAAAATTGTAGGTTTTTGTGTTCATTCTGCAATTTGACATGTGTATTTAAATGTGTATAATAGTAAATGTTAGAATTTTCTGCATTGTTAGGGAATAGATACATTGTTTCCCACAGTTAGTTTTTAGAGCACTATATTCTTATCCAGTACTAAGATTAGCAAATGGTATTATGTGAAACCAAGTGACAATGGATGGTTTTTATGTAAGTTAAACATTGATGCTCCAATCTGTGTACGAGGCTCTGTTTTACCACAGTGCTTTCTGGAATGTCACTGAGAAAGTCAGAAAGGCAGTGCATGAACTTTCTGCCTGTGCATTTGTCCAGAGGCTTTGGTGATATAAATCTAAGTAATAAATGTATGCGTGAAAGTTGTGCTGTCACTCTTGACGAAAGGTGATGAGTAGGATCCATCGAAAGTCTTAAAACACTTTGTTTCCCAAGGTAAAATTTTAAAGACTGAAACAGCAATATTAATTACACCCCAGTTGTCCTTGGAAGTACTTATTTATGTCAAAACTGTAACAGATGCATTTTATAAACTTTATCTTGACTTTTTTGTTTTCACCTTCAGTTGAGTTTCTACTGGGGTAAAACCTTGGAATGTTCTAACAGTCTGGGGAGAAAAGTAAGGGAGGGGAATAGGTTTATCTTTAGCAATTATATTAACTTAGTTTCTCAAAGCACTTTGAGAGCCTGTTGAAAGGTGATTTTTCAGTTGCTAACTTCCACACAACCTGTAGCTACTAAAATTGTAAACAGTCATGGTAAATTCCAAAGGTCTAAACTTGGTTGAGTGTTTTGTCTGTATATTGAAAAAAGATGAACCTCAGGGAGATGTAAACTTGCCCTCTAAGTTTCTTTTTTTATTATTATTTATTTATTCAAGACAGGATCTCCCTGTCACCTAGGCTGGACTGCAGTGGTGTGATCTCAGCTCACTGCAGCCTCAGCCTCCTGAGCTCAAGTGACTCTCTTGTCTCAGCCTCCTGAGCAGCTGGGACTACTAGCACATGGCACCATGCCCAGCTAATTTTTTTGTTTTTTTGTGTGTGTGTAGAGACGGAGTCCCACTATGTTTCCCAGGCTGGTCTCAAATTGCTGGGCTTAAGCTACCCATCCACCTTGGCCTCCCAAAGTGCTGGAACTTCAGGCATGAGTTGCCATGCCTGGCCACTCTCCACGTTTGTGATATGAGGTCTAGATCAGGGTGTATAAGAAAACTTTGATTTAAGAAAATTCAAATCATATCAGAGGTCCAAGACCAAAAATTAGCCTCACTCAAGTTATATAGATGCATTTGTGTCTCAGGAGTCAGGATTGGCTGTGATGTTTTCAGGACTTCTCATCCACCATGGCTTGACAGTTTGCTGGAATCGGTGCAGAGACTCAGTCTGGGTTGCCCTCTTTCCTTCATTTTCCTAAGAACTGGTCAGAGTTCTTGTCCTTGTGATGTCATCCATTTTTACTCTAAATTTCTTTTTGTCTATTTTTGGCTGTTGTGGATTTAATGACAATGTTCTTTTATCACAATAAACATACAGAGCATCTGCCAAATCAGAAGAGGCATGAACCTGCTCTAACAATGTTTTTGAAAATGACAGTGGAGCGTAGTGGCGGCCTGTGGCAAAGAAAGATGAAGACAGCGTAGGGTGTGTCTGGCTGGTCTCAACTGTTAGCCTGCCAGTGTAACTGTTAGTCTGCTTTTCTGGTAACTCGCTGGCTTGTATTTGGTAAGCACTTCCACCGTGGCCCTTTAGGGGACCTATCCAGACCCTTGAAGTTTGTAGCATTAGCTCCTGCCTATCAACATCCCACTACACAAGTAGTCAGAGGTCTGGACAGAAGGCGTGGCTAAACCTGGTCATAGAAGGTCAAACAAGGAGGAGGCTGTCTCCCCAACATGGAACTGTTTGCAGTAGACAAACCACCCAAGAAGAAAAATAAAAATCAGCTTGATGGATTTTTATTAGATCAAAGAAATCACTCTTGTTACTTTTCATGGTCTTTGTTCTATATTTTTCCATCTCTGAAAAGACATAGCACAGCATAACACTTCGAAGTCTATCAGGTAATTTTTGAAAACTAAACAGAGCAAGAGAGTTATAACTTAGGTTAGAAATGTGTTCTGCACAGTCAGCATTTCAAAGAAAAATGTATGTCTCAAATATGAGTGAGATTTTAATCATAGACATTTATTTCATTAGATATTGAAGCAAAAGTACTGAACTAAAAATACTCAATTCTTTGTTCAGTGCTTTTGATATGTTGAAGTAAAGCCTCTACTTTTCTGAAGAGTTGTTTCATTCTTGGCTAATAGTTAAGACATTTGATACATTATTTTTTAACTTCTTTAAATAACAGTTTATTTAAAAGGTGATATATTCAGTGGTCTCTGTCCTGTGGGAAATCATTGGTTCTAAACTTTTGAAAAGGGGTACTTGTGCATGAAACTACCAAAATTACGGTATTGCTATATTAACCATTTTTATTAGCTAACAAGTGCATTCACAAAATATTTTCTAATGTTCCATCCACAGTGCAGCAGATCCAAATGGCACATTTACAGACTGTAAGCTGTTAAAATGGTACCACAAATAAGCCATTAAATTTTACCTGGTTAGTCAACAAATACATAATATGTTCTATTTATATTCAATGGCAGCCTTTGATTTTCACTCAGAGGTAAAGGAATATGTTGAACTGGAAAACCTTTGTTGGTTACTCTCTCCTGCTGACGATTTAGACATCTGGATAACTATGATACCGCATGAAATTCCAATAAGCTCTGAAACTTTTCATGAAACAACTCAACAGCTGATAACGGGTGTTGTTATCAACCTTGTAAAACAGGTGGCTGGTACATCAAAGAATGGTTACTGAGGACAGGTGACTCTATAGATGTAACATGGATTGCAGCCTTCACTAGATATTAGAGCAGTGCTTCGCAGACTTTCATGTACCTGGCTCACCTGGGCATCTTGTCAAAATACAGATTTTTAAATTAGTCTTGGGTGAAGCCTGAGGCTCTGCATTTCTAACATGTTCCAAGGTGATGTTGGTTCATGGACTACACTTTGAAAAGCAAGGTATGCTATTTACGGAATTTTGGTTGGAGAGACTATGGTGGATTGAATGTGTCTACTAACCATCTCATTATTAAGACAATAATCAGCCTGGCCAATAAGGTGAAAGTCTTAGTAAAAATACAAAAATTATCCAGGCATGGTGGTATGTGCCTGTAATCCCAGCTTCTTGGGAGTCTGAGGCACTAGAATCTCTTGAACTCGAGGCAGAGGATGCAGTGAGCCAAGATTGTGCCACTGCACTCCAGCCTGGGTGACAGAGTGTGACTCTATCTTAAAAATAATACATGAAAAATAAAAAATACTATAAATGAATGTGACATATGAAGTATCATATCTGGAATTTCTTGTACTACTTTCTAATACTTTACAATCTGGGCTATGTCTATGAAGACCAGAAAAGCAGGTGAGAAGTAAAAGAAAATAATTCTAAAGTCATTCATTTAGTGATAGTACATATGTTGGATATTTTATTTTCATCTGATTGTCTATTTTTACAAAAATATCCTATTTCCATGAAGTGATTAACCATTTGAGTATAGATTTTTAGAACAACTTTCAAGAAATGCTATGTAAAAAATAGTTAATGGAGTCCTGTATACATCATTCTTAACCCATCTGAAGAGATTGTAATCTTCCTTGTTCCATCTGCAAATTGTTTCATCTGCAATTTCCCATTGGATCATGTTGAGCCCAAGGAGTTTTACCTACATAGATACTCTGGCCACATAACAGATGAGAATTAGGTGGGCCACCCAGGAATTAGACCTGTGACCTTGGTCTCATTAACACAATGCTCTGCTCAACTGAGCTAACAACCTGTGCATTTGTAGTTGCCATGCTAAGGGAGATGAATGCCTCTTCCTTCTTTCTCCAGTTACTGAAGATGTTTCAGACGGTCCCACTAGACTATTGAGATGCATTTGCTTGGAGTATCTGCCAGGTTAGGCTTGACGTTGAAATTTCTTGGTGCATTTTGTCAAAGTACAAGGCTTACCTTGCTAAATCAAAGAGGCTTTCTGGACTGTATCGCCAGTAAACTAGATAATTGGGAATTGAAATCTTGGGAGAGTCATAGTACAGCCCAGGAATATCTTTGTAAAATGTAGATTGTGTACCATCCTCTGTATACTGACAACCCAGGCTAAATCATTAAAAAATGTGATTTTGGTCAGAGCAAACCTTTTTCACTATCAAATCATCCATGTACAGCAGGGTCTGCAAAAGTGTTTGACAAAGGAAGTCACATCCATTTCCTTTTCACAGTTAACCTAGCAGAGCTTCCTGGACCAAAATTTTATTCTGCAAGAGAGCTGCAATGACAGGAATATCTATTTGGGTTTAAACAGGAAGACATTTCACCAACCTGATAAACAGTTTTGGATCTAGTGATTCCCAGGTTCACCTTCTGCAAGGAAATCCCTTATCAGAGCATATCTTGATATTTCATGGCAGGAATTTTACTGGAAATGAATGTTTTATTCTCTTAATCATTTTTCTCCTCATGCCAGGCCATACTAATCCAACTTATGAGATAGAAATCGATATTTACTAATCCTTTCATGTGTAACCCATTTTTAAAAACAGCATCAAACTGGACACTCAACTGTCATTATATACATGTGATATTTTGTGCAGAACAGACTTCTAAAATGCAGAAAATAGTCTTGATTAAAATGGAAACCTTTTAAATAATCACAGGGTATAAAATTAAATGGAATAAGTCTGAAGTAATGCAAGTCAACCAAAACAGCTTTAACGCTGTTTTCCTCATTTGCCTCTGCTTTGTCCCCTGAAGAGTATAAAATTCTTAGGAGTGTATTAATGGAGTGCTGAGTGGCCCCCTGAGAGTACCTGAGCCCTCCTTTCCAGAGTCACTGGTGTAATCACTGCCAACTGTTCACACTGTCAGCATTCTTTCCTTGCTGCCTCTGCTCAGGCTATTCTCCTTTTGAGGCAGGCATCCCTTTCCTTTTTCGAAATAATGGTTCTCAACCATGGGGCTGTTGATATTTTGGACCACATGGTTTTCTGGTGTTGGTGGCTGCCCTGTTCACCACAGTATGTTTGTTTAGCAGCATCCCTGGGTTTCCTCTCTGCTAGATGCCAGGAGCACCCCTCCCTTGTATATCTGAAAATGCCTCTGGACAATGCCAAATGTGCTCTAGGGGAAAAGTCCTTTTTATCCCTTAAGCCCAAGCCACATTTATGTTATGAAACCTTTCTTGATCATTCATACTATTCCATGATTTTTCTATTAAATGTATATTTAAAAAACTCAATGGCCTAAACAGAATCTCAGGGTGAAAAAAATGAAACAGCATAGAACTGTAGAGAGTAAGAATAAGAGAATTATGGTTCCCACTTATCTCTTTTCTGACTTCCCTCTCGTTAGAAGTAACCACTATTAATATTATAATTTTATGAGGTTCCTTTCCAGATTGTTTTAGGCCATCTGAAGGTTAGAATGTCTTCTTATTGTTTTAATTTCCTTCTTTTTTATTGCTAGTGAGTTTGAGCATGTTTTCATATTCTTAGCAATTTTTTCTTTTTGTATTGTTTCTTTACTTTTCCAATTTTTCATATTAATTTGGATTAAGATCCATATTCACATTGTAATTATAAATCATTTGCTTTTTATGTATATTGTAGATTTTGCCCCCCACTTTGTACAACTACATGTGTTGCATTTACTATTAAGAAGAAACATCAAATTTTGAATACATACAGAACTATTAAGGTCCACATAAGGATTTATCTTAATAATTAAATGTAAAATAGTGGAAGAGTGTATGACTGCTTAGCCTGCTGAATTTGGAGATGAAATAAAAGTCACAAAGATTGAAGAGAAGAACCTATTGATGCGCCCATGAAGTAGGTGGTTAAGCCAAGACGAGGAAGCATGCAAGGTATATGGATGTTGAGAACACCACTGTGGTCTGCAGTGCTTGTGTCTTTCAGCTGGATTTGTATGTTTTGTGCTCAGTAGCTCTTATTTGATGGCCATAAACAAGAGAAAAGCTGGGAAAATTGCTTATGAAGCAATGTAAGTTCTTTGTTATCTTGACACCATTCCCCTCTTTACCATTTATATCTGAGCTAATTTGCATTGTAGTGACAGACTGTACATTCAGCAACATGGATGGATTTTAAAAACATAGTGCTGAAATGAAAAGGTAAGAAATAGCAGGGAATTTTTTGTACAATATTACTTATGTAAATTAAAAACAAACAGAACACTACATATCTTACAAGGACACACACATATTGGAAGATCTGTTTCAAACACATTATTAGAGAAGGTAGATGTCTATTGGGAGGGAGAGGAATTGAGATGAAGACACAAGAGAACAAAAACAAAGCTAGACAAGAAAGGAGAAATCTAGCAACCATTGCTGAGCACAATGCACCGCGTATGAGGGAACGTAATTAACGTAACTGCTCTGAGAACAGCAGCAAAATGTCTGTTGTTTATGATGAGGTACCAAAAACGGAAGTTTACATACAATCTGGCTAACTCACTCGTTGCCTGCTTGTGTAGTGGTTATCGCTAATCAAAGTTTTCTAGTCCATTCAAATCAGTTCAAGATTTCGTTGTCACCCATATGCTAAACTCTGTGCTTGAAATTCCAATGAAGGGCTTTAAAATTCAGCTGCGGATGCTTTCTGGGATGTGGTTTCCTTCAGTGTGAGATTCAGGGCCCAGTGAGGGTGTCTGCTTCTGAAGACATGGGTCAACTGAGGCAGGATGTGTGGGCTCTCCCTGAGTGCAAGAATAGTTTCTTTCCTGAGGTGTATGGCAGCCAATTATGCAGACCACCAGTATCTTTCCAGGCTGCTCCCCCACTCAGCAACATTAGGATTACAGGACACCTACAGTGTCCTCCCTGAGATCCCAGCGCGTTTGAGTATTTGCTTGGGAATTTCTGTGACTGCAGGTAGAGGATCATCAGAGCCGGGTGCATGTTTGTCATGGGTAGGGAGGGAACAGCCGTCACTCCCTCAGTCACTAGGTTTCTGTTTATTCTTAGATTCCTTAGGGATCCCTTCTCTATTTCCTATCTTTTCTTCCTTTAGGCCCTAAATGCACTCATTTCCCTCATCTTAAAATGCCTTCTCTTCACCACACCTCCTTGTTCAAGCAATGCCTCGTTCCTTCTTCTCATGATGAAACTTATGAAATTCTCTCCAAACACCTCAATTTAGGATTCCTCACCACAAGGATACAAGAAAGAGGGGGGGCTGACTTGATCTACTGCAATATCTCCAATGTCTTTAACAGTATGTGGCATGCAGTAGGTGATCAGTAAATATGTGTGGAATCACTGAACGAATGAATGAATTACTAGAAACCACTCTTTCAGCTGCTCTCATCCACTGTCTGGCGTATCACTAACTTCTCTCCCTAAACGTATTGATGCTGCCTTATTGGATGACGTGGAGTTTTTATTTGGCAAAGTGTAGGCTAATTTTTTTGGCTACACTAATAGTTGTTTTCTGTAACATTTGATCTGATATTTTCTCTCCCATTTCTTAAACACCCGCTTTTCCTTGGGCTTCCGGAGCACCAGCCTAACCTGACCCCTCTAATAGGATTCCGACAATCCATTTTGCTCCCCTTCTTTGGATCAGCTTCCTTCACTGATGCTTTAAATATTAATGATCCCTTTTTCTCTTCACCCATTCTTCAGGCTGTTGACTTTGCGGGTGCCTCATAAATATACAACAGCGGCCTCTCTCTGAAATGGCAGATCTATATTTCCAAAAACTTATATGACATTTCTTTGTTTGAATATTTCACAGCGACTTCAATATTCGCGCTTTCTAAATTATACAACTGCCACCCCTCCAGCTAAATTTCTTGTCCTTTCTCCTGAATTCACTCAGGCAAGGATCTCACTTCTTGCCTGAAGTCTCAGCTTCCCACTCTGACTGTGTTCCTCCTCGTTAACTCCTTCCTCTCCTCCAATCATCCATCAAGACCTTCCATTGGGCTTAAGGACTGTCCCTTAGGTCTGTACCTTACTATCCATTTTTAGTGCTATCTCTGCACAATGTTTCAGCATTTTTATCTAAATTTTCTTTGTATCACTGCTAACATCTCCCTAAAATGCAAATACGATCCCCTATCACGAACCTCAATTTTCTTCAGATCGCTGCATTACAAAATTCATACTAGCTATACTAGAGACTGAAATATTTGGGCCCATCCCTATTCTCCAAACTAATTTCCCATCTTTTCTCAATGCATTTTATTTTTGGTGCCATCCTGTCCCTTAAAAACTTTTGTCTAGAGCTCTTCGTTGGCCAATAGTCCATGATCAAGAAGGGTCTCCTCTAACAAAGGCTTAAAGTTGTAAGATTTTCCCTCAAGTGAAAACATTTCTGCCTTCATCATTCTCCTGCTATTTCAAGTCTCGCCTTTGAGAACAGCTTGGCATTTTCACTTCAAACAATATCCTGCCTTATATATGAGGTATTCACCATCCAATCATTCTATCCATCCACCCATATCTATCGTAAATCCTATATGGTTGAATGCCAAATGGGGAAATTTTAATATACAAAATAATTTTATACTACATCAAAATCTACAAAGATTTACCTTAAATATTTTAAATATAGTATTTCTTAAAATGTTATTTTTAGAAGTATTGTTTTAATCCAACTCATTTCCCGAGTGCCTAGGGTTCTTGGACCTAAAATAATTTTCACAGCTGGAAGACACAGCAGCTATACAGTCAGAACTTAATAGTTTGGAGCCGGGGTATTTATGCCCTCTGGCCATTCTGTGCATGTGGGAATCCTCATGGTGCCCTAAGCTCACCACTAACATCTCTCAATGCTTGTGGGCTGGTGGAGACATCCCAACAGAGTCATGTTAAGAGTTTAATGCCTTTGAAGTCATGCTCTGTGCTTTTTAGAAAAATCCATAAAATGGGAAGTTTACTCACACTGCATCTCCATATGTGAAAACATATCAGACACCCACGCCATCCTGATTGATGAATGTTCTACATTCACACAGCTAAAGAATGAGGCAGGAATCAAACTTAACCTCCAATGAGGGGCTTCTGCCTTTATATACTTTTCTTTGAGATATCATTGTGTAAGCAATAAAGCTAGGAGCACTGATTTAAAAACCGAAATACTAATTAGGTTTTCACACATCATGTGTTTTACAGTAACAATTTTCCTGAGGTGGACCTAAGCTTAGCATCTTCATGGATGCTAATGGCAAATAGATTTATTAAAAAAAATTATCATTTGCATAAGTCGCTTAAGCAAAAGAGTGTAGTAGGGATTTTTTTTTTTTTTTTTTTTTTTTGAGTCATGAGTATCTCAAAACATGGGCATTTTGTCCCCTAGCTTTTTACACTAGCTAAATGGCTTGAAGGAATATTCTTTTTTTTTTCATGTAAAATAACAAATCACACCTAATGTTTTTCAAAAAATGAAGTGAATGAAATATTTACTTTTTAGAGTAGAAATATTGAAAAATTTAAATGACTATTAGATGAAGGCATTACCTTAATCGCAGAAAAAATGATGTTCGGTTGCACTTTCTTTACACTGTTTATGTCTCTCTCTGAGCATTGCTGTAGGGTCATCACTTAGGTTTTGAATTCTGCTGTGGAAGAGTGGGCAAAATCTTCCCAGATACTTATGTCTTTTCCAAAGTTATCTTTGGGGACTCTATATAGCCACAGCTACCACAGTGTGAGGCAACAGGGATTCAGGAAGAAGGCTTTGATCAGTGCCACCCATTTACCCAAACCCAGAAACACACAGTGCAAGCCATGTGTAGCCAGGAGGGCGCTGTTAATTACTCTTATTACCTTAATAACTAGAGAACCCTGGAATAATGCATTTTTTTACTTGTGAATTAAAAATGGCAATGCAATGGCTTTGATGCTGTCAGAATGAAATCTGTATTACCAAAATTCCGTGAGTCAGATGATTAATTATATTTGTACAATCTTTTTTTGTTTTCTTAACCAGTCAGTAATAAATTGTAAAAGTATATGGAGTCTTATTTGGGAAATAATTTTGGGTTATTATCTTAAATGGAGTGCTGCTAATTTTGTTGGTCCAGTCAATGTGCTGATTGCAGTACTTCTGCTTTATCTTCCAGAGATGGAATCATATTAAAATCTTTTGAAAATAGAACCAAACATTATTTAACTGTTAGATTAACCTTCACTGAGTCAATTATATTCCTAATGAATAAATCCATTGCATTATATTTGATTTGACTTTATAAAAACAGTATCAGAGCTAATTGACAATATAATAGAGGGTTTTCAAGAACTACCTTAGAGGGTTTTTTTGTCCCCCCCACTCCCGCACTTTTTCTTTGTTTCAGAGTTAGAGTTAGGCTTAGTTTTTGCATAGTCTCATTCAAGGTGCTGGGCCAGGACTGGACAGCCCCTGGTTATTAAAGGGTAGGTTCTTACTCTGGCAATTGGCCAAACTCTACTGCAGCAGTATCAATTGTAGGTATATTATTGTATTCATTTTACTAAAGGGCATGTCACTTTTTCTTCCTCTAGGAATTTTTAGCAAGTGGTTAAAAATAACCTTTAAGAAAGGTTATATTACAGCTGAGGCCTAGCCAAACCTTTTGGATGGAAATCTGCATCCATCATACTCAGATCTGTCAAAGTAAGTCTGGTGGGCAGCTCAGTAGACACAAGGTTGAATTCAAATGTCACTGCGCCATGTTTTGTGAAAAACTGGCTGGCTGAGGTGACCTTTGCGTGCCAACATTCCATTTTGTAGTTTGAAAGGTAGGGAAAAAAAGCTAGCCTACAAAATTATGCAGTATTAGGACCAAACTTGAAAGCAAAGGCAGATTCAAATTTTAATTGTGAAATTGTCAGCTTTGGTCAAAGATGAACATGAATCGAATCACCTCTTATATTTTCATTCAATCTTAACCTGAAGCATTCTTTCAGGCCTGAATAAAATACACTGTTGGAGAAGAAGGTGTGAGTTTAGCAATGATAAAAAATCTATTTAGGTAATTTTCCATTAAACAATTGTTTCTTTAAAATATACTTTATATTCTATATTTTTGAACTGTGCCTACTAAGTTGGCAAAAGCAGCTAACCCTAGAGAACATCAAAAAGTTAACAATTAGTTATTAACAACTAGCGATTATGAAGAATATTCACTTGGGTGTAAAAGAAACCACTGTATAAAGAATCTTAATAAAAATTACTTGAAGACTACCAGGTATGTTTTTATATGGCCACAAAAAGAAAAAAAAAAGAGAGCTGATCCAGTTCTCATAGTACCAGTAGAAATCAAGGTAGTCCTCTTATTCAGTGAATGTTTATTTTGCATATTGTGCATAGCTATAAGTGGAGACAAAGCACTATAATTAACCAGTGACATTCTATCTAGATAAACCAAAACTTTTTTGCAATAGGTGTCCACAGAGAATAGCAGTTGTCATTTCTTTCAGCTTTCTTAAATGCCAATGACATTTAGATAAACAAATGGTGGATGGTTTTGCTCCTACTTTCACGTTCCCCTTACTAATCGGCCTTTTAGAGCATATGCTGGAGACATATGTGCCAGTTGAGATTTTCCTAATTGTGGAGAGCAAGTCATTGCCTCCATGACTGTCTTCTTGCGTTCTGGATGACACCTTGCATGGCGAAGCCAAAAATAGATCACTCCCATATTCTTCCAAGATTGTCTTCGTGCTTGATTCTTTCCCTTTTCCTCTTATACCCTTTTTCTGGGTCATTTACTCTCTTGGTTTAAAATACTACCTCTATCTTATGATTCCCAAGATAACATCTTCAGTGACACCACTCTTTTGTCTAAAGATTGTGACATTCATCTATCACCTGCATGTGTCCGCCACAGTTGTGTCATGGGACACTCAAATGAATTCTCTCTCCCCCAGAAAACTTGATCTTCTTTCACTGGTTTTTAATTTCAGTACAATTTTAGGTAACAAAGGAACATTTGAGAAGGAAGATAGAGATACTTTATGGTAAATAAGAAATGTGTGTTGACCACTTCTGATATATAATTCCTCTTTCCCCCAAACTCTCACATTTAAAAACTGGGGTCACTTGAGACTACATCCTCCCCTTCAGGTTGCTGATTTTACCTTTAGAAGCTTTCAGTGGTAGAATAAATACGAAAAGTTGTACGTTAATTAATGATTGTTGAGACTCAAATAATTTAGTTGAATTGACATTACTTGATGTGCATGTAAGAATGGACTATTTAATACTCATGTAAGAATGGACTATTTAATACCCAAAAATTAACTTGATGAAAATGGATTAAAAGAAAATTAGTGGAATTCAAAAAACTGTTATAGAACAAAGATCAGCAAAACATACCTTGTGGGTAAAATCCTTTCTGTTCAGTATGGTCTGTTGTTTTTGTTTTTGTTTTTTTTTTTAAAAACAGCCTGCAAGCTAAGAATAATTTTTACACTTTTTTTTTTTTTTTTGGCGTGGGGGCAGAGTCTTGCTCTGTCACCCAGGTTGAAGTGCAGTGGCTCGATCTCTGCTCACTGCAACCTCCACCTCCTGGGTTCAAGGAATTCTCCTGCCTCAGTCTCCCAAGTAGCTGGGATTACAGGCATACAACACCATGCCCGGCTAATTTTTATATTATATTATTATATTATATTTTTGAGATGGAGTCTCGCTCTCTCGCCTAGGCTGGAGTGCAGTGGCACAATCTTGGCTCACTGCAAGCTCCGCTTCCCGGCTTCACACCATTCTCCTGGCTCAGCCTCCCGAGTAGCTGGGACTACAAGCACCCACCACCATGCCTGGCTAATTTTTTTGTATTTTTAGTAGAGACAGAGTTTCACCATGTTAGCCAAGATGGTCTTGATCTCCTGACCTTGTGATCTGCCCGCCCTGGCCTCCCAAAGTGCTGGGATTACAGACATGAGCACCGTACATGGCCTTTTTTGTATTTTTTCTAGTAGACATGGGGCTTCACCATGTTGACCAGGCTGGTCTCAAACTCCTGACCTTGTGATCCTCCTGCTTCGGCCTCCCAAAATGCTGGGATTACTGGCGTAAGTCACTGTGCCTGGTCGATTTTTACACCTTTTAAGGGTTATAGAGCTCAGGAATGAATGCATATGTGCACGCGCGCGCACGCGCGCACACACACACACACACACACACACACACACAAGCATATTTGCCAGGGATAGTATGTGAAATGGTCTTCAAAGACTAAAATATTTATCCTTGCCTTTCACAGAAAAGTTTGCTGTTCTATTGCAGTGGAATAAGCAGCTGAATTTCCCAATATAAGTTGTTACCTGATACTTTATTACTAAGTCTTATAAACAATTTAGAAAGTTGATTTTATTTTTTAGTGTTTTTGAGACACTTTCACTCTTTTTGCCCAGGCTGGAGTGCAATGGCGCCACCTTGGCTCACTGCAACCTCCGCCTTCCAGGTTCAAGTGATCCTCCTGCCTCCTGCCTCAGCTTCCCGGGTAGCTGAGACTACAGGCATGTGCCACCGTGCCTGGCTAATTTTGTATTTTTAATGGAGACAGGGTTTCACCATGTTGGCCAGGGTGGTCTCAAACCCCTGACCTCAGGTGATCTGATGGCCTTGGCCTCCCAAAGTGCTGGGATTACAGGCATGAGTCACTGCACCCCACCTAGAAAGCTGATTTTAAAAGTTCTTATGCAGGGTGAGGAGTAGTATACATAAAATAAAGCTTGCTCAAATATTTTATTTCATTTGTTTCTAAATAATAACTATAGTAATAATATTTTTTTACCTAATCTTCTAATTTAGTGAGATAAATTTGTAGTAAATGAATTATATTGAGACTATATTCTAGATACAGCTTTAAAAACTGGAAGGAGAAAATGAGGGAAAAATATTTAAAGTATCTAAGGAATTTCAAAATGAATTAAATCCTACAATGATCAATTTCAAAGTGAACACAATTTTATTAGATATCAGTTTAAAGGTATGAGTATGCTTTCGGATACCAACACTGATTAGTTTATTGATTGATTTACTACATCATCATTTAATGAGCATGTACTTTGTGACAAGGATTGTTCGAAATGCTGAGTGGCAGGGATGTAAGATACACAAAAAAAAATGCTTGTGATAAAATGAGATAAATGCTATGAGACATGCACTGGGAGCAACGGCAGGAAAAATAGGAAAGATCAGCTTTGCTAGATGGTGGAGTTTCCACGCAGGATGCTGCTTACCCTGGCTTTTACAGAATGGGTAGGAATGAAATAGGTGGACCAGTGTGGGTAATGCAGAAGAACACTGGTGAGGAAATAGCGTGAATAGCCTAGGCAAAGCCACAAGTGTGTGAATCAGCACACTGGGTTGAAAACCACGTGAATGTTTGGGATAGAAGTACGCATGATGCAATGTGGCATATGTCAGGGCGTGAAGCTTGGGGTCCTGACCACAGAGGGCTCTCTGTGCCATGGAAAGGTTTTGGTGTTTATCCTGGAAGCTACAATGGTATTTTTGGCCATTGTGAATTGAGGCAGTGATATGAAAATTGCATGAAATATTTGGTGGAAGAGAAAAAGATGACTTGAAAGGAGAGATGTGAAATAAGTTGGGAGCTATTGTAAAAGCGGAGGCAAGAAACAAGGAGCTAGACTGATACACTCAAAATAGACCTTGAGAAGAGTGGTGGGACTGGAGGTATATGGAGGGTAATATTAATGGGACCTAATCAATTGATTTGGATGTTGAGAGGAAAGCATGTAGGGTGATCCTCGTGTGTAGCTTACAGACTGGGATGTGGAAACAGATACTATTGGTTCTGTTTCTCTGGAGAGCTCTTTTGGAATGCTCCCGTTCACACAGGTGCCTACTGTCCCTGCTGTTTCTCCTCGCTCTCGCTTCACTCGTCCTCCTTCCCCAGCCTTACAAGCAGACTCCTAGGTCCTCATATGGACCTATCTCTGAGTCAGGCGATGGAATTTTCCTTCAGGTCTCCAAACACTTACAGCTGTGGATACAAGATGCTCCTGTATCTAGCTAAACCCTGTCCACCTTTTCTGCCTGGTGGACAACACCAATCTTTTAAAGGCAGCAGGGAAGACAGTCCATAAAGGAGGCCTAAAAGATGTAGAAGGACAGGTAGGATAAGAAGTGGAAAAGTTTCCAAGACCTAAGGCCAGCCATGCCTGGGACTCCCACTGGGATCAGGACTCCGGGGACCAGGCTGTGGTGTTGGACATGCCCTGCTTGTGGTGAAGACCTGACCTGACTTTCAAGTGCTTGATTTAGAGATAACTGTCCAGGGCATCAGATCCTTTCGGTTCACCTCCAGCTAACTGGCTTGCTGACAGGTAACATTCCACGTTACCAAATGAAGTTAATGTCTAAGATAACCTAGTCTGTTCCAAGAATTCTGGTTGTCTTTATTCAATTCTGACTGTATACTTAGCACAGGAACAAAACAGTGTCTGATGTAACAAAAGTCACGTAAATATTTTCAATAGTGTGTTTCCTCTTAAGATCTAAACTGTCCATATAGCTAAATATATTCATCTCCATGGAGCTCCTTGAGGTAAACAAGGTAGTGTGCATATAAAAGGAGCTAAGATTTTACTAGTATCTGCACAAATTACCAGATAGTAGTTTTCATGTGAAAACAACTATAAAATACTGTATGGTATCCCCCCCTTATCTACAGGGAATATGTTCCAAGGCCACCAGTGGTGCCTGAAACCACAGCTAGTACCAAATTGTATGCATAGTATATTTTTCCTATGATGTTTAATTTATAAATTAGGCACAGTAAGAGATTAACAATAGCTAAAGTAGAACAATTAGAACAATATACAAAGTTATACAAATATGACTTCTCTAAATATCTTATGGTGATTGAGATAGGAATGGCACGGTGTGGTTGCAGGAGGATGGAAAATCCCAAATAACAGGTAAAACAGGAACAAGGTAAAGAAATTGCAGGATAACAGAAAATCCAAAATGAGGGAGAGAAAACGGTGAAAGTTCCCGTCAGCGTGACATGTTGATGACTCTTCAGACAAACTCAAGTAAGGCACAAAGGGGGCGGTAACCATAGTTCCCCCAATCCCCTCTTTTCCAGAACACTTAATCATTATTCCACCCTCTAAAGAAACACTCAGAAAATTAGAAACCCAAAGTCTGTTGGGCACGACTTTCTCGCCAGGATGCCTGCTCTCCTCTCTTAAGTGTGAACTTCCCCTTTGTGATAAAAGCTTCTTTCACTTCATTCTGATTCATCCCTGAATCCTTTCTCATGATGGTGTCCAGAACCCGGACACTGGCTGGGGCTGGCGTGTCCCTGGCATCTGGAGACCCTTGCGAGCCCTCTGGCAACCTGTTGATGTGAGATGGTGCAATGCTTATATGATAAGAAGCCAGGTGAATGATGCAGGCATTGGGCTATCAGTGACCTTCCCTATTCCCGAATCCATGTAACCATCCTCACTTGCAGTCAAAGGCATCCCTCCTTTCAGGGAATTTCCTGCTGAAATCTTCGTTCAGGTTCC
The DNA here is from genome assembly GCF_002776525.5 of Piliocolobus tephrosceles. NCBI lineage: Eukaryota > Metazoa > Chordata > Mammalia > Primates > Cercopithecidae > Piliocolobus > Piliocolobus tephrosceles. The sequence goes on along the minus strand of NC_045455.1, from coordinate 10,467,349 downwards.
ATGCTTTTCAGTGCAACATGTTGCTGTCAGTTGAAGCACGTTTTCTGTTCTTCCACAAATTGAATCCCTTTTCCATCTTAAGCACTTAGCACACACCCTGGCCTAAAACTTTTCCAGGTTGAGGTGCTACAACAAAACTAGCACAAACTTCTTTTTCCTTCCTCAACTTCATAGGTAGAAGATTCATTCTTACTGTAGATCTTAGCAACCTCAGCACACAATTTTTGTTAAGTCAAGAACTCCCACCTTTTCACTTAAAGGGAGCATTTTACAGCTTCTCTTTGGCATCTCCAAATTGCCAGCATCACTACTCTTCTGCTTTGGGTTCATTATGAGGTAAAATAAGAGTAACTTGAACACAAGAAGCATGATGGCTCATCAGTTGATCTCATCACCCAGATGGCTATTAAGGGACTCATGGGCAGGAGCATGTATGGTGTGGGACACTGGACGAAGGGATGAGTCACATCCTGGGTAGGATGCAGCAGAGCAAAGTGAGATTTCATTACACTACTCAGTACAGTCACAACTTAATGTTTATGAATTGCTTGTTTCTGGATTATTCCATTTAATATTTTTGAGCCATGGTTGACAGTTGGTAACAGAAACCATGGCAAGTGAAACCATGGACAAGGGGGGACTACTATACTCCAGAGTCCCAATATGTAAACTATATAAAACAGGGCTGCTCAGAGAGAGAGTTGGAACAAAGGAGCTTCCTCAGCCATACATTTGTGATGATCTCCTGTCCCTAAGGCAGCCTAGGAGGAAGCCTCCTGGGCCCTTGATCCTTGGGGAACATAGGATGAAAGTCGCTGCACTGGTTCCTTAATATACGTATTTCAACCATTGCATACTTCTGAGAACTGGAATATTGAGTCACGTCACTGCCTGAATAAGAGTGAGCGTGTTTTTTTCTCTTCTGGAGTTGCAGTAGTGAGTTGCCACATGGTCAGTATTGAAGAATACCTAAATAATTAGGTATTCCACAAAAGGAGGGGATGATGGAGACCATGGTTACCGCCGCCTTTCTCTCTTACTTGGGTTTGTCTGAAGGGTCATGGACATGTCACCTTAACTGAAGTGTTGGTCACTTTCTCTCCCTTATTTTGGGTTTTCTGTTACTCTGTGATTTCTTTGCCTGGTTCTTGTTTCAGTTGTTGGGGTTTTTCCATCCTCCTGAGACCACCCGGTGCCATTCCTTTCTCAATCACAAGAAGAAGGGTGAGTACAGTACAAGAAGATGTTTAGAGAGGGAAGCCATATTCATTTTGTAAACAAATTCTCACCTTCAAGGTGTGAACACTTCTGGGAAGAGAGAAGCCAAGTCCAGTGCTCTTGGTAGCCTGAACTCATCTTCAGGGCTTCACTGCCACTTAATGGGTGGCAGATGAGTGTCTCTGTTTTTCATGCTTCGCACTAGCCTTTCCATATCATTTGAGTCTAGAACCTGCTGGGCTGGGGAGGGATGGAATCTTCTCCTTGCTGGGCTCCATTTATGAGCACCCTGACATTCAGGGTCCTGATGTCCTGTTACTGACTCTCCTATGAGAGAGACAGTGTTTAGAAACAATGCTTTCCTTTCAAGTAGAAACACAAGTTTAAAAGAAGTACCCCAGATGCTTCTGCCTAGTGCACGGATGCTTTGCTGTCCTGATATTTTCTAAATGACTCTTGAACAGATCCAAAGTAATAGGCACATCTTTCCTTACAAATCACGACACCATTTTTCTGTAGAGCAGGAGAGAAAGGCAGAACTCTCCACCACTCTTGGGATGACACTCAATGAGGCTTGACAGAGTAAAGCCATATGGGGCAACATGACTTTGTCAGCTGTGACTCTGCAGGCAGAGCCAGAGATTATTTTTATTGGAAGGCAATAAATTCCAAATACTATCAATACAGCCTTCTCTCAGCCTCTTTTCAAGCTTTCATTATTGTTGCACAGCAGCCTCAACAATTGTATTTGTCATCGTGGTGGGGAGAACTATGCAACCTGTTGGAGGACTCAGCAAATCGGGGTTCGTCTTGTGAATACTGATGTCTTCAAAAGCTCTCCTGGCAGCTTTGGAAGAGCTTGCCATTCAGAATGACATTTCATTCTGTTTACTGTGATTATTTTTTTGCCGTAGAGTTTTAAAAGCATAATTGCTTTTGTAGTCTGAGGAGGAAAGGGGCACAAAGCTACATTTAGATATAAGATGTATATAATTGTTAAGCAGGTTTGAGAGGTTAATAATAGTGAGATTTTCTAAAAGGCATATTACATCATAGATTTGTGAATTTGTTTATTACAAACCTTTAGGCTTATACCAATGTAGCTAATAAAACCTGAATTTAAAGTGGTTTCAAAGATAATGGAAAGAGAGCAAGGAAACCAGGGTGTTCAATTGGTTGCAGGAGACATTGGAGAGCCTGGATCTGACTATTTGGGCATATGTGACAAATTCATAGGGACAAGTGGAATAATACAATAGAGTTGATGGTTCATGTATGTTAAATAGTAATAGGCATAGAGAGCTGTTATGGTGTCTAATAAACTAATAGAATATACAAACATACATGAAAATAAAAATGTTATACGCAGGGTGCAAAAAATGTGTTTAATACAAGCCAAGGCTTATTTCTGATGATTTTTCTTATAGTGATGAAAAGATGTGGAAACAATAGCAGGATCTGTTCATTTGTTTCCTCATTTGGTAATTTATTCTGAAATGTTTATTTTTCTTTGAGTGTATGCAAGACACTGTTCTAGACACCCAGGGAATAACTGAGCAAGAAGCCTTGTTTTATGGAGGTTATAATCTACTGAAGGAGGCAAACAATAAGCAAGCTGATAAATGTCATTATATAATTACATTTCAGATAGTAATATTTTCCATGAAAATAAGGAGAAATTAGAGAGTGAGCAGGTGACAATATTTGATATGAGTATGAGAAAATGACAATATGTGAGAGGAAAATTACAGGAACAAGACCTCTGAGTGAGTTCAGGAAAATTAGGCCCAAGGAATAAGAGGAGGTTTGGCTCTCTACCAGGGGCACATAGAGGTCATTCATTACAATGGAACGGGAACTTTTGGAGGGTTTCAGCTGAGATCAGCCACTGTATGTGCCTATTAGATACTGTAAATGTATCCATGCTGTGAAAAATGATTCTAAGAGGCAGATAACGTAGTATTTAAACTTACACAGATTCTGGAGCCAGAATGCTTAGATTCAGGAAGCTCAGGTTGCCTATCTATAAAATGAAGATAATAATACCTATCTCATGAAATTATTTTAAGGATTAAATGATGAATAGTTATAAAGCACTAGAACATTGTCTAGCACATACCAAGCACCTAATACATGTTACATAATTTTAATGGTAGCGTTATTGATATTACCAAGAAGTTTTGGAGCTGACCCAGTGAGATGACTTTTGTGCAGACACAAAATTGTCCATTCTTAATACACAAATATCAAGTTAGAGCCCATAAAGAATTAAAATCCATATTGCATCTTCAAAAATTACTCTAGAGTCTTGTAGGGAAATAGTTTGAAAAACATCAACTCTTCACTTGCCAATATTTAGGAGTTATGAGGGGGACTTTGGACTGCAGAATGGAGAGCAATTCTCAGGCTGCATTGACTTGTTACAAATCAAAGTTACCTAAGACTAACAATTTGTCTACTTCTTTTCTATGAATATTGAGTGGTATTTTTTTTCACATCATGGATTTTTTCTCTTGCAGAATCTATGTTTCATCCTTGAATCTGTGATCAGAGAAAACATAGTTCATAGCAGTTTTTATTTTGTTTCTTCATTTCCTTATGTGGGCTCCCATGCTATGTAAGACTTGTGTTGTGCATTTCTCTTGTTAAATTATCTTATGTTAATTGAATTCTTAGACTCAGCTAAGACCCTAAAGGCTGGGATACACACTCACTTTGGAGCCTGTGGGTGGCATCCTGAGAGATACGACAAAACCCAGCAGAAAGTAAAAATTCTTATCATGGTGAGCTCCCTTTGATCTATATTTGCAATGCCCAGTTGAGAGAGGAAGATACTTCTTTGTCCCTTCTTATTTGTTTTTTCTAAATGTGGATTGGCAGGAAAAAAAAGCATTTGTAATAATTTGTTCTTGGAATTGTGACTTCTGTAAATTTGGTTTTGAGTGTTCATTGACTATTGATCCACAGCCTCCCAGAAATAGTTCTGGATTTTTGTTTGGTTGGTTGTTTCTGTCTTTTGCATTATTTATCATAAGGATAATTTATCTTAATTTTCTCAACTTTTGTCGCCTCATTAGCAATGAAGGTCTTTTCTCTCTTAGGAGAGTACTCTCTCTGTGGGAGAAACTTTGGATCTTGAGAGGCACTGTCTTTTGCACTTACTTGGGGACACCTCTTCCATTGTTAAGCCATAGAAGGCTATTGGTTTTGAATTGAACTTGAAGTACGTATTTTTTTTTTTTTTTTTTTTTTAAAGAGCTCACATTCTAAACAACTGTTCTGTTGGAACCTATGAGAAGAATTGACTTTAAAAAAAGTTTAATACTTGCAGGAATAGTTGTTGTTTCTTCTGGCTAAAACCTGATAAGATATTTGAAAATAATTTGTTTTTCAGAGATCTCTGATTAGAAGTCAGCTGATATTTAGGCTGTAATTTTTATTTTTTTAATTTATTTTTATTTTTTTTTAGCTCTCTCTGTTTCTGTATTGGTTCCTGCTTCCCCCATGGGAGCTTCTCAGTTAACTAAAACACCTTTTGTTTTTCAAATTCCTGTAAACTATATGTCCTGCTTCTTCTGACCACTTTTCTTATTGGCATAGTTTTTGACATTTGAAAATTGAGCAAATGAAAAATCTTAAATGTCTTTCATACTAATATTTGTAAAATGCTTAAATTAGTTCAGAGATGAATGAGCATCCCTAAAGCTTCTAGAAATGTGATAATTAAATACATTTCAAGTTCCTGGGACTTGGGTAGATCTTTGATAAATAAGTTGTTTTTAAATTAGTGATAAAAAGAAAATAGAATGTCTCCAGATTTGTTCTGCATACATTTTTTTAACCTGGGTTTACTGGTCAGATAGGTTTATATATGTCTCTGCTATATTTTTAAGATCTTAAAACTATAAATTCAATCTAAGCAGAATGCACAAAGACCATAAATTTGCTTTACTTTTTAGATTTGTGTTAGAAATTAAGATTACTGGCTGGGCGCGGTGGCTCAAGCTTGTAATCCCAGCACTTTGGGAGGCCGAGACGGGCGGATCACGAGGTCAGGAGATAGAGACCATCCTGGCTAACACGGTGAAACTCCGTTTCTACTAAAAAAAAAAAAACTAGCCGGGCGAGGTGGTGGGCGCTTGTGGTCCCAGCTGCTCGGGAGGCTGAGGCAGGAGAATGGCGTGAACCTGGGAGGCGGAGCTTGCAGTGAGCTGAGATCCGGCCACTGCACTCCAGCCTGGGTGACAGAGCAAGACTCCATCTCAAAAAAAAAAAAAAGAAGAAATTAAGATCACTAAGAGCTAAAAATTTTCACTAATATATGTAATTTTGCATGCAAATTATACAAGAAAAATAAATCTGTTTTTCTTATAACAGGATACAATTGGTTATATTAACAAGGTTTTGAATGGGAGTTTATACTGAATTTAAATTGTCTGTGGGTGCTACAGGCAGAATCTAAAGTCAGCCTTGGTTTGTCTTTCTGCCCTTGAGAGATTTTAAGTCATATTCCTATATAGTCAGTTGACATCCTTGGTGCACTTATATAAAAAATAAGGCCAAATCTGATGAAGCTGAACTTGTTATAAACAAGTTGGGCTTACTTTATCATTGGTAAAAATAGGAGTAACTGTAGAGAAAACAATTGTTTCTGTGACTCATGCCTGTAATCCCAGCACTTTGGGAGCCCGAGGAGGGTGGATCTCAAGGTCAGGAGTTCAAGATCAGCCTGGCCAATATGGTGAAACCCCATCTCTACTAAAAATACAAAAAATTAGCTGGGTGTGGTGATGGGCATGTGTAGTCTCAGCTACTCAGGAGACTGAGGCAGGAAAATTGCTTGAACCTGGGAGGCAGAGGTTGCAGTGAGCTGCACCACTACACTCCAGCCTGGGTGACAGCAGGGCAAGGCTCCATCTCAAAACAAAAACAAACAAACAAAGAAAAAAAACTGTATCACACTGGCTATCATGTTGTACCCCTGTTCATTGTTTTCAAGTTTTTATTATTTACCTGCAATCTGGACTGAATCTTGAATTCTAGGTTACCTCAATCTAATTTTCCCCCACTATCTTTTGATTGTTTAGTTGGCTACTACCTTCAGGCTTAGGTTCACAGCAGAGAATAATTATATAAACTGGGGTTTCCAGATTGCTGTTTTTACTCTGCGTGATTCTTTTAAAACTTTGTACTTGTTTCCTGTAAAATTTCTACAGAATCACACCTCCTAAACAGAATAATGCTGATCCAGCCTTTCAAAGGAACACTTCCCACATCTATAAAATGGACAGAATTGAATTTAACAATGAACTCCAGGAAGAGTCACCCTGACAGCCACTCTCTCCAAACACCCTTGTTGCTCCAATGTGTCTAAGAGGGTTTTGCCGCTGACTCCTAGTTGCCAGTCTCTTCCCTGTGGTGTGGAACAAGACCAATCAGGACAGGTCCATCCCAGCATTAAGAGACAATCAACATCTAAGTACAGAATTAGCGATGCTTTTAGAGAAAGACCTTGATCAAAAGGGACAAATGCAACAGTTGTCAGATTTAAAACAAAGTCACTTATGCCAAACTCTAACAAAATGGAGTTGGGAGGCTAGAATGGAGGGCTGTCTCACACACATACCTATGATAGAAATTACCACAAAGACTCTTCAAAACCGCGACCACGCATGAAGGCCACGATAAGCTTTCACAAGGAATACTTCTGCGAGGACATCTGCCCAGCAACTGCCTTTTCAACCTTGGACTGACGCCAGTCTTGTCATGGATTCTTGTAGCCAAGAATAATGACCTCAAAACAACTTATGTAACCCTCCACAGTTTGTCTTTAAAAACCCTTGCCTTCCTGTGCCTCCCTAGGTATGCCTATGGCTTTCCATGGGATGCCATGTCATGGATATTTCCAGATGGTAATCCACAATGTATTCCCAAATACATTTATTTGTTTTTTTTATAATTAAAAATATTTTTGTATACACTTTATTTTGAAATATTTTCAAACCTACAGAAAAAATTATAAGAAAAGTACAAAGAATGTTTGCATGCCCTTCACACAGGTTCTTCAGTTGTTAAATTTTACTGCATTTCCCCTAGTTCTCTTTTTTTACTTTCTTTAGAGAGGTATGTGTTGACCCATCGCCTTTAAATACTGCAGGGTATAACTCCTTTTCACCTAAAACAAGGGTACATTCTTATGTTACTACCATATACTCCTCTGGTCAGAAAATAAACACTGATACAATACAACCATTTAGTTCTTAGAAACCATACACATTTTGCCATCTGTCTTAATAGTAGCTCCTTTTCCTTTCTAGTCAAGAATCCTATTGCAAGCACGCATTATCATGTCTCACCACTTTTTCCTTCTAGAAAGTTCTTTGTGTTTTCCTGACTCTTGCATGCTTGACAGTCTAAAAAATACAGGACTTTTATCCCATAAGACGACCCTAAACTTGGTCTATCCATTGTTTCCTCATGACCAGACCTAAGCCATGTGTCCATGGCAAGAATACTAGAGAATTATTCTGTGTTCTTCTTCATGCATCACATTTATAGTCACACCATGTCGACCTATCCCAAGGTGATTAAACTCATTTATTTTGCAAGCCACTATCTTTTATTTTAGGTTGATACAATATTTCCACCAAAAAGTCCCAATATTTCAGGGCACCATGTATGTATTCGGTTGCCAGATAATTGGTTCTCCTTATGAATTTTAAATATGAAAATAAGAAAAAATTTTCCAAGCCTTCTCAAAATAGAAGAATTGGTAAAATTAGTTTTATTGAATATAATTGCCCCACAAATGGTCATATGCATAGTAAAAGTTTTGATAAGGGCTTGTTACCTTACTTGCTTCAAAATAGCATCAGAGCCAGTTGTCAAATGAATCAATCAGAATATGAAGACTGACAATGAAGTCAACAAGACCAAGAGAAAGGCCCTAAATACCTGAATACAGCTTGACTAAGTTAAATTTAACAGAGTATTTAAAAATAGATTTGCAATACCAGTTATAATACGTATGATTTTAAGAGCTTTTCTTTATACATTACCCAGTCTTGGGTATGTCTTTATGAGCAGTGTGAAAACAGATTAATACAGCAAATTGGTACTGGTAGAGTGGGGCACTGCTGTAAAGATGCCCAAAAATGTGGAAGCAACTTTGGAACTGAGTAACAGGCAGAGGTTGGAACAGTTTGGAGGGCTCAGAGGTAAACAAGAAAATGTGGAAAAGTGTGGAACTTCCTAGAGACTAGTTGAGTGGCTTTGACCAACATGCTGGTAATGATATGGACAATGAAATCCAGGCTTAGGTGGTCTCGGATGGAGATCAGGAACTTGAGAACTGGATTAAAGGTGACTTTTGCTATGTTTTAGCAAAGAGATTGCAGCATTTTGCCCCTGCCCTAGAGATGATTTAGGGTATCTGGGGGAAGAGATTTCTCAGCACCAAAGCATTCAAGATGTGACTTGGGTGCTGTTAAAATCATTCAGTTTTAAAAGGGAAACAGAGCATAAAAGTTTGAAAAAGTTGCAGCCTGATGAAGCAATAGAAGAGAAAAACCCGTTTTCTGAGAAACTCAAGCAGACTGAAGAAATTTGCACAGGTAATGAGAAGCCAAATGTTAATCACCAAAACAACAGGGAAAATGTCTCCAGGGCTTGTCAGAGGTCTCCAGGGCAGCCCCTCCCATCACAGGCCTGGAGGCCTGGGAGATAAAAGCGGTTTCGTGGGCCAGTCCCAGGGCTCCCCTACTATGTGCAGCCTAGGAACTTGGTGCCCTGTGCCCCAGTCACTCCAGCCACAGCTAAAAGGGGCAAAGGTACAGATTGTGCTGTGGCATCAGAGGGTGCAAGCCACAAGCCAGAGCAGGTTTCACTTAGTGTTGAGCCCGCGGGTACACAGAAGTCAAGAACTGAGGCTTGGGGATCTCTGCCTAGATTTCAGAGGATCTCTGGAAATGCCTGAATGTCTAGGCAGAAGTTTGCTGTAGGGCTGGGGTCCTCATGGTAAACCTCTGCTAGGGCAGTGCTGAAGGGAAATGTGGGGTTAAAGCCCCACACAGAGGCACTGCCTAGTGGAGCTCTGAGAAGACAGCTGCCATCCTCCAGACCCCAGAATGGTAAATCCACCAACAGCTTGCACCATGCACCTGGAAAAGCCACAGTTACTCAATGGCAGCCCGTAAAAGCAGCCAAGAGGGAGGCGGTACCTTGCAAAGCCACAGGGGTGGAAGTGCTCAAGACCGTGAGAACCCACCTCTTGTATCAGCGTGACCTGGATGTGAGACATGGAGTCAAAGGAGATCATTTTGAAGCTTTAAGATTTGACTGCCCTGCTGGATTTCAGACTTGCAGGGGACCTTTAGTCCCTTTGTTTTGGCTCATTTCTCCCATTTGAAATTAGTATATTTGTCCAACGCCTGTACCCCCATTGTATCTAGGAAGTAAGTAACTTGCTTTTTATTTTATAGGCTCATAGGCAGAAAGGACTTGCGCTGTCTCAGATGAGACTTTTGACTGTGGACTTTTGAGTTAATGCTGAAATATTTAAGACTTAGGGGGGACTGTTAGGAAGGTGTGATTGGTTTTGAAATGTGAGAACATGAGATTTGGGAGGGGCCGGGGCAATATGTTATGGTTTGGTTGTGTCCCCACCCAAATCTCGTCTTGAGTTGTAGCTCCCATAATTCCCATGTGTTGTGGAATGGACCCTGTAGGAGATAATTTAATCAGGGGGGCGATTTCTTCAAATCCCTAGCCTCTATAACTGCAAAAAAAAGACTTTAAGTCATTCAGTTTGTGATACTTTGTTTTTGACAGTCTGAGGAAATTAATACAGATATTATGTGACAGTGCTAATACCAGGCAGGTCTTTAAGATCAATTCCTTATTGAGGGTAACTGCCTTTCTAGACAAACCTCTTTAATCAAAATCACTGTGATATACTCAAAAGAAATCAAATGGACAATGATGCAGAATACCCATGGCAATGAAAACATTAAGCAAATTCATTAGTAATATCTACGACGTCTGTGCCAGACATTGTGCTAGTCAAACCCGTGAGGGTTCTATAATTATTTCTTTTTCACAAATGAGGAAGCTGAGACTTAGAGATGTTAAAAATCTTGCCTGGGGCCAAACAGCTAGGAAAAGGGGCAGTAGAAAGCCAGCATTCAAGAGTCAGACTGATCCATGAGATAGATTTGTACTGGTAAATTTCACATGTCAACTCAGCCGCGCAAAGGGATGCCCAGATAGCTGGTAAAGCATTATGTCTAGGCGTGCTTGTGAGAGTGTTTTCAGAAGAGATTGATGACATTAATTGGTAGACTGTGGGTAGGCATCACCCAATCTGTTGAGGGATGGAATAGGACAAAATGGTGGAGAAAGGGCAAATCTGCTTTCTCTTTTTGAGCTGAAACATTCACCTTCACTTGTCCTTGGACACTGGAGCTCCTGATTCTTGAGTTTTTGGACTTTGGAACTTACACTATCAGCCTTTCTCAATTATCAGGTCTTTGGCTTTGAGCTGAGTGTACCACCATTGTCTCCTGTGATTCTCATATATTTGGACATAGACTAAATTACACCTCCAGCTTTCCTGGTTCTCCAGCTGGCAAAACAGCACATCATGGGACTTCTTGGCTCCCTAATTGTATGAGTCAATTCCCATAATAAATCCTTTTTTATTATATGTGTCTGTATATATCCCATTGGTTCTCTCCATAGAATCCTGACTAATTCAATCTCTATATATGATGGCTTCAGAATTATAGTCTTGACATGTGAAAAAGAAAGTACATAATCTTTCTCTTTTCTGATTCTTTGCTTCCTGCCCTCTTATCCTGTGGGCCAATTGCAGTGAATCAGAAGGGAGAGGGAAGGGAAGGAAAAGCAGTAGTAAAATCACTTTGCTTCTCTGATATGGAATGCATGAGGAGAAACCATGTCCAAAGGAACTGGAAGATTATTTCATGGTGTTGCAACTTAACTAAGATCTTCAGGTGACCCACACAAGTGTTTGATACATGAAACATTTTGTTAGTTTCAAAACTTTATACTTTTAACCTTTCAGGAAATGTATTTTCATATGGGAGTGGTGGGGAGCAATAGTAATAATGTGAAAAGTTATCTGTTCTTAAAAGGTAAGTGGGGCAAATACTACTGGTAGTAATTGCTGAGAATGAACGAGAGGTTCCAAAATTCTGTTTCGCAGTTTTCTCACTCATGTGCCATGGGGCTTTCACAAAGCATTGAACGATGGAACAGATCTTCTCTCTCTGCTTCTCCACCCCCAGGAGAGGGTGGTGGGGTGGTGGGCCCCAGCTGTGGAGAACAAATATCACTTTGCCCTTGGTTTCACCTACTTCCATGGGAAAATAATTCATTTGAAACAGACTAATACAATAATTCCCTTAATTAGAAAATATTTCACAAGACAATTCTGGGAAAAGAAATCTTTCCATCAGATTTTGGAGGGGGGTTTATAGAGTCTTGTAAATATCATGGTTTCACTTTGAGGCACAATTTCTTACTGGCAGAATCGGTAATCACTGAACTGTATTTTAGGGTCTCTGTATTTAATGATTCATTGTGGCTCAAATAAATTTTATTGACTTAATTTGGCATCTCCATAAGATGATATAATGTACTAATACTTTGTTGTGACAGTAGCTAATGGTAACCTATAAAGCTTTATATTATTTGAAATCATACACCAACGTGATGGAAAAAACAGTAATATGTAGACAGATTCAATAATCGAGCTGTATAAACTGAGTATTAAATAATTGATATCCTGTAGTATTATAAAACCAGAGAATTCCAATACTTTTAAGATCATCTGGTAGTCCTTACACCTAAATATCTAAAACTTCCATTTAAAAATAACGTTACTAAAGGTCAAAAATAAGGTTACTTGTCCAAGGTCATGATGGACATTTTAGTCTCTGCAACATTAGTAAGATAGTAAGAGATTTCTTTTAACAACTGGCAAATGGGAAAAAGATCAAACATTACAAATAAGTTTTTGATGTAATTATCAGGTAGTTAGGAATCCCATAGCCTATGTTCAGATCTTTCTTGACCACTTTGGGCAATTTACTTAGCTGTGCCGTGCCTCAGTTTCCCTTCTGGATTTATAACAGAAAATCTGGAAACTAGTACAAATCTTGTTTGATATTTATTCTGTCTTCTGAACTGACTTGTTTGATGACACATTTATATGTCAAAAGAGGGCATTTTCAAATATGTAAGAAATAAAGGTCACATTTCCATTGGCAATGTGGCTATTCCCTAGATGAAATGTGTAGTCCACAGTTGCTATATTGTAGCATTTCAATAACTATTTTTTATTGTAGCAGTAGATATTTTAAATTATCAGACCATATTTATTAAATCCAATTTTTTTATTGTACTTTAAGTTCTAGGGTACATGTGCACAATGTGCAGGTTTGTTACATATGTATATATGTGCCATGTTGGTGTACTGCACCCATTAACTCGTCGTTTACATTAGGTATATCTCCTAATGCTATCCCTCTTCCGTCCCCTCTCCCCACAACAGGCCCTGGTTTGTGATGTTCCCCTTCCTGTGTCCAGGTGATCTCATTGTTCAATTCCCACTTGCGAGTGAGAACATGTGGTGTTTGGTTTTCTGTTCTTGTGGTATGTTGCTGAGAATGATGGTTTCCAGCTGCATCCATGTCCCTACAAAGGACACAAACTCATCCTTTTTTATGGCTGCATAGTATTCCATGGTGTATATGTGCCACATTTTCTTAATCCAGTCTGTCACTGTTGGACATTTGGGTTGATTCCAAGTCTTTGCTATTGTGAATAGTGCCGCAATAAACATACATGTGCATGTGTCTTTATAGCAGCATGTAAATCAAATTTATTAAATGATAGAATGTCCTTTTAGTTTTGAACATTTAGAAATATTTTTCAATTCACACAATTATAAGTAATACATAATTGAAAGAGAAACAAATATAATTCTTCTACTCTTCTTTTCCTTTTTCCCCTTCCCCTGCCCTTCTTTTCCAACAATTTGCCAAATACCTTCTCCCTGTTTTTAACAACTAAATAATTGTTCCCAGAAGTCATTACATTATGTTAAGCCTGAATCGTCATCCTTTAATGTCTCTCTCCCATAGTAAAATAAAATAATTCCCATAATTACATTTGGTAATTTTAGAATAATTATTTTTAAGATTTTCTGTACTAAAACCAAAAAAATTCTAGGTCAACAAGCCATTGTGTGACAAAGTAGCATTGTGATAGAAGTAGGGAAGGAAGGAGAATGTGTTAAATTACCTTTGGTTCTGGATACTGGGAGCCTTACTTCACTTCCCTAAATGCAGTCTCAGTCTCAGTAACATAAGTTGAAAACGATCACTTTTTATGTGTATTAAATAACTCATTTTACAAACTGTGTCAAATTGAAGTGAATAATCTTAGTGGTCATGCCCAAATTTAGAAAACAATGTTAGGGAGAAGCTGTAATATACACTTGAAATACTTTATGAAAGTGTATGAAAATTCACTTGAGCTCGAGTTAGTAACAGGGATTTTCTGTGGTATTGTGAGACACTTTCCTAATGGAGCTTCCAGGTGTTTAGGACCATATTTTGAAATTATGTGACTACACTATGAAAGTAAAAGCTTACAATTAAGTATCATATTTGCAAATATGACTCAATAATGTTTAGGCCATTTACATGTTACTAGATTTGTCTTTTGTCTTTCAGTTGGTTATAGGAGAGGTCTCCTGCAGTTCCTTGTAGGAAAGCATTTTAAAGCACGATAGGTCTTGTTCAGCAAATTTTAAATGCAGTCCTGTCTGAAGGCAGGCTGATGAAGTAGATGATGTTCTCTGGTTCCTGACAGCCTGTGGAACAGAGGATGATGTTGACATTGCAGTTAGTCAGTCTTTTTTGGCAGGAGCTGAAACAAACCACTGGCCAGATGGCCAAATTGGACGGAGGCAAAACATGTATTAGCATCCAGTTTAGTTGTTCATGTGACTGGATAGTACTGCACACCCTATAATCTTTCCTACTTGGTCTCCAGTGAATCAAACTAAAGGATATCTTTTCCTGACTGATTTTATTTGACACCTAATAGCTAGATGTCCTTGTAATGCATATGACCTAGTTCATTAGATCTAGGCTCTTCTGGAGCAAGAGAAGAGGAAACCAGAACTTTTCCTTTTAGTTGAAAGGCCAAACTTGGGGAAGCAAACAGTTGTCAGCTTTGAGTAATGCAAATCATTTTTATGTGTGGTTCCTTAGCAGTCTCTAGAGAAGTTTATATTGATGAGATTAAAATTCAAATACATACTCTTTGGCCAGCATCTTCTAGGAATTCATCCAAAGGGTGAATTATGTATGTGTACAGATTTAACCACAAACATGTTCATGGTATCGTTATTAACAGAAAAACTAGATGTCTATTTAATTCACTTATTTAAGAATACACATGGAGCTAGTGCTTTGAGCCACATACCATTCTATTTGCTAATCAATGTTAGATTGAAAAAAAATTATAACTCATGGAGTGAAATACAGCCATTAGCAGTGCTGTATAAGAATAGTCAATGACATGGCAAGATGTTGATGACATATTAGTGAAAAATTAGACAATAAAAAATGACGTACCTTTTGATGTTTACCTTTGTAAGTGTTCTATAATGAAGTCATATGACTTTTCTAATAGTAGAAACAAAATAATAGTCCGTATTTCCAAATAACACACAAAAAGCCTCTCAAGCTATTAACTTCTCACTTAACATAAACATGGTGATGGATTTTCTAAGGAAAAGGATTGAGTCAACCAATATTTATTGAGCTTCTATTTGCTGCTTTTTACAGAATGCCAGAACACAGTTGTGATGCTTTCCAGGAACGCTGGGTATGACCAATCGCACCGGGATAGGAGTGGTTTAATGACTACTGTAGAGTCTCTATATTCCTACACAGATAATAACATATTCTGTAGTGTATAAGGCAAAGGGCTGTGTATTATCCCACTCCATTCCACAAAATTTACTCTATCCTGGGTATCATGTGATAATTTTGCCACTTCTTTTCTGCCTTCCTTCACTCTATTTGAATTTGATTTCATGGTTGTAAACATTTTGGTGGTGTGGATTTTTTCCAAACTGTGTTTTTTTCGAGGTTTCAGACATTGCTAGCTTTGATTCCGGTGAGGTAATTCAAACAGCCCCCTGAGTGATACTAGTATCGTATGTATGTTGGTAGTTAAAAGGAGCTAGTGATGGGGGAGTGAAAATTTTAAAAGCCTAAGCAACGTAGGCTTTGAGAGGTTGGCAGTCAAAAGTCAGTAACAAATATCTGGATTATTCCGTCTACGTCTAGGTATCACAGATATAAAACGAAGGTCTAAGCTGAAGCTAGCCAGAGCCTAGTTGAAGAAGAAATGCTTCTCTGAATTCCGTGTTGTCCATTTTAGTATATGTGGCATTAGGTTTCCTTGAGCCTTCCTATAATTTCATAGAAAAAGTATCGACCTCAAGAGTGCCAGGGAAGTTAAAATGAATTTCTTCTTATGGAATGAAGCAAACTCTGATTTTGTTACTCTCATCTGTATTAGTGAGCTTAGGGTTTGGCTTCTCTTGCATTCTAAACTACTGAGCAATTGCCTCAAGTTCTACCTGCCTGCAGCTGATAAAGCTGACAAATGTGTTGGAGACTTTGGAGTCAAACAGAAGCAAATAAAAGCCAATATTCAAATACATGCAATGTAATTAGATTAATCTATAGCTGAGTGTGTGAAGGAAAACTAATGATGAATCAGATGTATAGTTTTCAGGAAATTTTGGTGCAAGCTATACTGTATATATCTATTATAATAAATTCCAATAAAGAGTACATACATACCCACCCACCCATACACACAGACCTAGCGATTGAGGCCTACTGGGAGCTACTTTAGATTTAAATTTGTATCCACTTTTGGGAGGTTGGAGGGTATTAAATAATTAAGATCTGTGTGCCAGGCTCTGTAGTTGGTTTTCAGAGCTTATTGCCTGCGATTAGAGTAACCATTAGGAAGATTTTGTTTGTACCTAGGCAAGGTGAGGTATAAAGTTGAACAATGATTGATTAATTTGATCAATTTATATAGTCAACTAGAATAATTTAGGCAGAAACAACTTTTTTATTAATGTTTTTCAAGAGTCTTAATTTTCTGAATGATTGTTTTAACTGTCTTCAGACAATGCCTGTATAGGTACTGCTTCAAGTTACATAGAATTTAGAAAATGTTTTAATTTCTATGTAGATTTTATTTTTCTTACAAAACTAGTAGATGTTTAAAATCAATACTTTTTTTAATGTAAAGTAAATTATCTAAATCATACTGAACTGGCATACTTATTTATACATTTTCAAGCCAAATACAAGAAACAGTTTTTATAATATTTTTCATGCTTCAAAACTTACAGGGACAAAAGAAAGAAAAGCCACTTGACTTCAATACTTGAGGCACTCTGTATTAAATCCACCTTGGTTTTTTTTTTTTTTTTTTTTTTTTGGCCAGGCTTTGACTTTCCAAAAGTTCTAATTACTTAGTTTCTACCTTGATGCCAACGATAGGCCACTTCACGCTCAGTTTTCCCTTTCTTGTTTCCTTAAAATGGAGTCTCTGCTTTCATCTCTCTGAGGTTGAGGATTTGAATGTGTTCCTATTGGGCTGGTATTCCTGGAAACAGTATCATGACTTGTTTTCATTCTTTGTGATGCCTTCAGCCTTCCCAGCTCTGTGGAGATAGTTTGCACTTAGATCTTGCCATCATGTGGTATCTGCTCACCTCTCAGGGCAGCCTACCCTGACACCAGCCTTTATCTGACACCTGTCCTCCAAACCTTTGACTGGGCCACTCCTCTTGCCCGGGAAAGTTCCTTCCTACTCACCAATCCTGGGATTGCAGAGTTATTTTCTGGTTTTATCTCCTTTCAGCCTGTTCTGTATTAATATGTCACATGGGGAATGTGTGTATTCTACTCTCCTCATGTCATTGAAGTTCCTTATTTTAGCTTTCATTTGTGGTTTGGGGGTACATGTGAAGGTTTGTTACATAGATAAACATGTGTCATGGGGGTTTGTTGCACAGATTATTTCATCAGCCTAGTATTAAGCCCAGTACCCTATGGTTATCTTTCCTGCTTCTCTCTCCTCCTCCCACTTTGTCCACTCAAGTA
The DNA here is from genome assembly GCF_002776525.5 of Piliocolobus tephrosceles. Classification (NCBI taxonomy): domain Eukaryota; kingdom Metazoa; phylum Chordata; class Mammalia; order Primates; family Cercopithecidae; genus Piliocolobus; species Piliocolobus tephrosceles. The sequence continues at coordinate 10,449,896 of NC_045455.1, read as the reverse complement.
GACCCCAGTGTCTATTGCTTTCTTCTTTATGGTCATAAATTGCTATTTAACTTCCACTTATAAGTGAGAAGATGCAGTATTTGGTTTTCTGTTCCTAATAAAACAACGAAAAAATGACATAATTTGATCCATTCTTATAAGACACACAGACACACACACATTATATAAGTTACTTAGTATCAAGTGAGATTTTGATGGAATACGGCTTACAGCTGGTAGGTCTTGGTGAGAAGAGCTAAAGAAAGACTGAATGTAGGTCTTCCCTAGACCTAGATGTATCCATTTTCTCAGGCCTCAATAATGCTGCATAACAACCGCAGCACTTCAGTGGGAATCGGCAGTTTTGCTCGGTAGATACTTTTTTTTTTGCTTTCAGGCATCACAGGTGGTCAGATGGCTTTGCTGATCTTATCTGCCCTCTTTCCCATGTCTGAACCTGTGCTAGCAGGAAGGAGACGTATTGTGTTCAGGGTAGTCCAGGCATGAACTCAAGGGGAAGGCAGTGGAGCAAAAGAGAGAAACCAACATGTGTAAGTTTCCACTTGTATCAAGTTTGCTGATGTTCCATTGGTCAAAGCAAGTCTCATAGCTAAGTCCAGAGGCAATGTGGAAGAGCCCTGAAATGGGAGACATGCAACCTTGGGGCCATGAGTACGGTTAGTACAGGCCAAGTAAGGCAGGTATGCAAGGGCACTTCCGTGGATTGCTTCATGTACTAGCAAGGGGACAAGAAAGAGTCATTTCAAACAGGAATTGTGCAGTCTTAGAACAGGATTCCTCAAGCCAAATAATTTGACCATTTTTCGTAATCTCGCAGAATTTCAATTCTTATATGTAACAGGCATCCATAGTTTTTGACAAAACTTTCCATTAAAAAGGAAAATCAAAAAGTGTTTTTATCATTTTAGGGAAGTTACGGTCATCTTAAAATCCAGGCAAATATTTTGCTATTATGTGATATAACACTCTAATTTGCAAAATTTGCAATTATTACTTACTTTTAAGAATCCTATTGAAAGTACTATTTGTCTTTTGCACACATTGGTCTTGGGGATTGTTTAAAAAAAACCACACCGAACAAAACCAAGCCATGTGAGTCTGAAGGAAGCTAGCATGTGCTGCCTTTTCTTCCTAGGAACCTGTCCCTGGGACCATGCTCCATTTGCCACCAGTACGTTGCTGGTTCTAAGGCACATGGGATTTCAAAACCCTGTATTTCTTCCAGCAGTGGATTCTCCTTCTTCTTTCCCTCTCCTGGAAGACTCCTAAGAGTTCCTCGTCAGCACCTCCACAGTGCCTCCCTGAAACTGTTTCCCCAAAGGCAAGGCATTCTGCTCAGCGCCTCCCTGAAACTCTTTCCCTCAAGGCAAGGAATTTTGCACAGGAAATGCATTCACTATTTCTTTACTCGTTGATATTCTGTAGTCTGTTTCATACTTTCACATTCTTGAAAACTTGCGATTTGGCAAAGATGTTAATTCTTTGGTTACCACCACAGCAGTCATCTTTTTAATGATGTAGGATGACTTGGCTTATTTTGGGCTTTATGGTGCTGCAGAAGTGAGTTTAGGGTGATTAACATTTAAATATATTTATCTGACTTAAGAATATTATGTGTTTTAAAAAAACTAAGAAAATGATAAAAAATCACTGATAATCTCACCAACTATGGATAAACCAATTTTTTCTCACTTTAGCACTTATGTGCGTATAATTAGTCAAATTTCATGGGACACCAGTAGTAAATTTTGATCTATACAAACAGCAATTTCATATAGTTCAATCCAACATTTGTGATCATTCCTTGTATTAGGAACAAACAGGATATATATATGTGTGTGTGTGTGTGTGTGTGCGCGCACATATATATGCATGTGTGGGGGGGTGTGGGGAGAGAGAGATTGAGAGAGATTAAGTAACTGACCCATACAATTGTTGGGGGCTGTCAAGTCCAAAATCTGTAAAGCTGAAAATTCAAGGAAGAGTTGATGTTGCAATTCTGAGTCCAAAAGCTGCAGAATTTCTGTGTTGCACTCTTGAGGCAGAATTACTTCTCCTTCAGGAAACCTCCGTCTTTGCTGCTAAGACCTTCAGCTGTTTGGATGAAGCATGCCTACCTTATGGAGGGCAACCTGTTTAATTCAAAGTCTACTGACTTAAATGTTGATCACCTCTAAGAAATAGATTATAGCAACATTTGACCAAATAACTAGGCATCATAGACTAGCCAAGCTGACACATAGAATTAACAATCACATTCCTGATAAAGGGCTCTGCATCCTGGTTTTTATTACAATAAGTGATTATTCAGGTAAACAGGTCTCTATGTATTTAATGAGTTTATTGAATTTATAAGAAGAGGAGTCACTGGTTCATTTATCTGACATATATACTAATTATGAAGTTATCATGACATATGCAATGATCGATCTCTGGGGCATAGGTTCCAGCTCATGGGGGCTCCACTCTGCCTCTCTATTTTAGCCATTTTCTGCACAGTCATTGATGTGATAGCACCTAACTGTGAAACATATCATTCAAGAATTGGAAGCCAGAGGCTGTCTGTGTGAAAATGAGTTGATATAAACATCAGTTTCTCTTCATGGCAGAGGATGCTTTTCTCTTGGGCTTACTTTATGGCTTTGGATAACTATTTGTACTAGATACTGTGTTTAACATTCATTATCGTATTTGTTTACAAAAACACTCTTATGAGGTAGACACCATTATTAAACCTACTTATAGTTAGAGAAAATGTGTCATGGAGAAGTTAAGGAACTTGAAGAGCAATCTGGCTGTTGGATATTATTTATTGGCCCAAAAATGTGATAGCGTTATTCATTGCCAGAAAGCGGAGAGAGGGTGGTGAAACCAGGCATTTCCTCAACTTCTGGGAGCTGGGAAGTTCTGAGAATGACTATGGCCATTTGGTTGTAGGGATAGTAACGGACATGGAACACTGAGACTTGTGATGATCAAAGAACCCAGAGGTATGAGGAAGTGTAAATTCTGGTTATTTATAAAACATTTAGACATTATCTTATGATCTCATTGGAAAGAGACGTGGAAGTACGTTTCTAATTGAAAGAACAAGTGAAGGTGAAAAAACTGTGTTGCATCCCAGAGATTGATAATGGCAAGTGCTAAGTTCAGGAATATGTGAGTGACTGTGTATTTGTGTGTCTGTGCATGCACTGTTTGTGAAGCAGGACCATTACAGCATAGAGACTAAATTAAAGGATTATAGAATATTGTTGCATAAAAGGGCTTTTGAGATTACCCAATACAATTCCTTCAGTTGAGGAAACTGATGCCTAGAGATACTGAATGTTCAAGGTCTTTCAGTCAGTTCTACCCAAGTCAGTGCTACCCACTACGGCATCAATAAGAAAGAGTAATTTTATGTTGAGAGTATGACTGCAGTGAACATATATCTTTGCACTTTCTGGACAGTGTCATTTTTAAATCTGTTGACTCCAAACCTATTGATGTGTTCTGGACACTCATATTTCAGGACTGAAATTATATCTTATGTCATATTTCACTGTCATAAGTGGCACAAAGATTCCTGGTCAGACTGTTTGGTCCAACAGCTTTTGGTATGGGAAATACATTCACCATAACCATGATTGAGTGTGCTTATTTCCAGGTCAGTGGAGAAAGAGGAATCATAATTTTCTTTCTCAAGGTATGTTTGCTATTTTCATGGCACCTTGAATCCTGCTGCCTTTGGCATCCTCGTGCCCTGTTCCTTTGCACTTTCTGGTCACTGCCTCTGTTTTCTACTGGGGGACTTTGCTTATCTCTGTTGAAATGATGGCCAGGAATTAGGTAGGTACCTTAATAAGTTAGACTGAGAAATACAGGCATTGGACTTACTAAAGAGGGGTTAGACCTACAGTGTTAGCAATAATTGACACGTGTGGAGGGTATTACATTCATCTAGAAAAAGCGTCCCTGTTAGTACCCTACAGAGCTATGAGTCCCTACCGGGGTAATGGATGCCTGATTCAAATTTACTTTAGAAGTCAATACAATACTCTAGAAGTCAAGTCTTCTCTTTCAACAAAAAGAATTGAATACAAGAAGGCATCTTTCTTGGGAAAAACCACAATAATAGTATCAGATTCTTCTTGGAATGTACAGAAATTTATTGCCACTACACATTGGACTTTGTACTAAGGACTGCTGGGTGACTTATATGATGAATTCCACCTTACAGATAAAATGAGGCTCAAGGTAATTGTCAGGTACGTCAAGAGCTTACATGATGGGCAGTGGGGATAACAGCCAGACTGTGGCACCACATCATTGGATTCTTTCCCCTCTCTTATTTCCAAGGAAAAATCGCCATCCTCACAGACACACAGCAGCAACTGGGGAGAGGCACGCTGTGGCACGCAGTGGTCAGAACGGCTTTCCTCAGGATGAATGGGGCCACTGAGAGGATCCATCACTCCTCCATTGAACTCTTTCTTCATTAGAGTTGAGTCAGTGGCAGATGGTGCTCCTCCAGTAACATGGTCTCGGAGTTAGGGAATATGTTTTCCACATGAGTAAGAGATTTGTAATCAAGGACATCGTTTATCTTTCTTTCTTCCTTAGAAGCTCTGTGCCATTTAGTTACAGGACTGGTAGTTAATCTTGAGCCGCTCTCATTCCTTCCTCACAGAACAGCTTAATCCAGGATCGTTTGCACAGCTTCCAGGTTGTGGCTGGCTCTTGAGATCGTGCACAACATGCTTAAGCTAGATGTGAATGAAGTTTCTTGGCTAATGTCCGATTAATGAGACCCAGCAGTATAAGGTTCCTAAACCACTAAAGCTAATCTTCACATTTCTCTTGTTTCTACAAGACTGGCTGGCTAACACTGCCAGCTGTAAACGAAGGAGACAAGGAAAATCACGTATCTTATCACACTGAAGGAAAAAATAATGTCAATGGCAATAGAGAAAATGGGGAGAAAGCAAGGGACCGAGGACACCATTCTATTGAGAAGGTGGAATGTCTGGAGGAGGATGTAAAATATTGCCCCAGTCTCCTTCCTCTATCAAAAGCATCCTGAATGAAATCAAGGCTCTGTGTCCAACCTTAGGTGACTTAACTCACAGCTCTGACTTTTTCACCCAGTTTTTTTTTTTTTTTTTTTTTTTTTTTTTTTTTTTTAATCAATGGTGCTGTCCAGTGAAAGATCCTGGCTAGAGAACACGCAAGAACTTTGGGAGGCCGAGACGGGCGGATCACGAGGTCAGGAGATCAAGACCATCCTGGCTAACACGGTGAAACCCCATCTCTACTAAAAAATACAAAAAACTAGCCGGGCGAGGTGGCGGGCGCCTGTAGTCCCAGCTACTCCGGAGGCTGAGGCAGGAGAATGGCGTGAACCCGGGAGGCGGAGCTTGCAGTGAGCTGAGATCCGGCCACTGCACTCCAGCCTGGGCGGTAGAGCGAGACTCCGTCTCAACAAAAAAAAAAAAAAAAAAAAAAAAAAAAAAGAGAACACGCAAGAATGTATACAAAATCGAGCTCTAACATTAGAAAAGCAATCCAGAACAAATGCTTTACCAAAAGCGGCCCTGGTAGAACAAACATTTTTACAAAAGTCAGCCCACATTTTATTTTGGGATTAGATGAAACTATGTTGTAGAGAAACTACATTGCCCTGATAGTTGATAGTACCAGTTGTCATTCACAAATATGCCCATTGGCATGTGACACTGAATAAGCCGCTTGAATTCTCAGAGCCTTCGTTTTTATTTGGAATATTGGGACAATTAAAAGTGGTAAATGTATGAAAATCCCTTAGTACATTTTTTTGTGTGTGCTTAGCAGCTTTTTAAAAATATCTAGCTTATAGAAGTACAAAAAAGGAAGAATAGATTGTAATATTCTATAGTACAGTAGAAAAATTACAGTTAATAATTGCATATTTGAAAATAGGTAGAAGAAAAGAATTGTTCCCAACACAAAGAAAGGATAAAATGATGGCTATTACAGTTATCTTGATATATTTGTCACACATTGTATACAGGTATCAAAATATCATATATACCTCCCAAATATGTATAACTATTCTATGTCAATAAAATAAATACCTAGCTTACAGAGTTCTTAGGAGAACTGAATGACCTGCTATATAGTAAAGTGCTTTATAAATGTAAATCCTTACACATATGTAAACTATTAATATTGTCTCCTCTATGTACGTGTGTACCTATGTGCAGATATGTGCATATACATATGTATGAGAGAGGGAGACACTATGACTGTCTACTTAGCTTCTAGCTTCATGTATGAGAGTACTTAATGCAATGCGAAAAAGCAAGCAATGCCATATCTAATATTTTTAAATAATCAATTCCCTTTAAACCACAGACTCGCAGGAGAATTACATCAGCCTCCTGGAGGCTGCAATGTGGCTCTGGGTGAGATTGGATATGTCACTCTCAACCTCCAAGCTGAGTAAATGTGCGTTTGTGTTTTAATGGGTTTCCATGGTGGCTTGACCTTTCCAGTACATAGGTGAGGTGAGTCGAGTTCCTGGATCTGAAACCTTCTGAGGCACACATGGCCCGTAGGGTAGAGGTATTTTCTAATCAATAACACTTCAAGTCAGAAAAACTACATAAGCTCAATTTTGCAAAATCTTATAACACTTTGTGACAAAGTCATTTATGAATGTTCTTTAGCATTTAAAAGGCTCTTTGTATACTCTGTCAGAATTCCAAGCAATGAATTTTGCTTGGTTTCTAAGGGGGAGGAAAGTCTTCCATTTAATTTTTAAAGGAGTATATGAATAAATATCATTCGGCTTTAGTTGGCGACATCTGTTGTTTATTTCAGAGTTGGAATCATGAAATGTTAGATCTACCGGGGCCTTAGAGACTTTTGAGTCCAGTGGTTTTTGAACTGGGCTTGGCAGCCCTGGAAATCTATGGAGGTGCCTCTGGGGTTCCCACAGGCAGGGACAGATGGGTTTGCTGATTGACAGAGTTTCAAGAACACCAGCCCCTTCAACCAGAACAGCATTATTTATTTTATTATGTTTTTAAAAATGTTTTTAAGAGACAATGTCTTGCTCTGTCACCCAGGATGGAGTGCAATGTCACAATCATAGCTTACTCCAGCCTCAAATTCCTGGGCTGAAGCAGTCCTTCCACCTCAGCCTCCCGAGTGCCTGGGAGTACAGGTGTGCACCACTGCACCAGGCCCAGCATAATTTAAAAATGATTCATAATTTAAAAATGATTAATGATTCATATTAAAATGTATATAATTTGATTTTAAAATGTTTCCTTCACTTAGAAAGTTATCAAACCACCAATCTACTCCAAAGCCTTTGTTTTACAATTGAGGATTCAAGGATTCAAGAGAGGTAGTTTTCAAGATCATGAAAATAGTGGATGGGTAGAAACCAGATCTAGTAATTCTTATTTCAGTACCACCTCAACTAAGTAAGAGTGTTGGGGAAGGAGGGTAAATGATGCTTGTCGTTCCTTTAATGTCAGGGAAAGACCTGATGAATGGGTGCTTGGCATTCTGCATTGATTCATTCATTATTTGTTTATTCATTCATCTAGTAAGCTCTCAAGGTGCCATGGAAGAACAGAGAATAAGACAACTCTAACTCTGACTTTGGGGAAGCTCTAGTGTCCAAGGCAGACATTGAAGCAATTTCTCGTTATAGACAAGACATGAAAATGCACAGGATACGGAAACTGAGCTTCGGGTTCAACACTAAGTTTAAGTGTGTTTTCATCTTAGAGGCATTATGCTACAGTGAAGCAACATTGTTTACCATCAGCATCTTGCCAAGCCTGAGGGGAGAATGGATCTTGACTTGCCAAGGAGCTGGAATGGAGCCAGGGGCTAAAGTGCAGTGAGGTCAGGTGAGAGCAGCAGCAGGTGAGGTGAGGGATCGGGGTGAGGCCAGATCACCTGGTGGTTTAAAAGGAGGTCCTCTAATGTACTATCTGGTCCCAAGGCCCATTTCTGCAACTTCCTCCTGATACCAGAAGCTGCCTGAATAATAAATTTATCCTTTAGTATTAGCTGTCTCTCAACTGATTCGGGAAATAGAGAGGTGTGCTTTACCAAGGCCTCTTAGTCTCTCCAGTGGGATTTTCATCAATTCCCTAGTCGATCATGGACAACATAGTACAATTGAGAGGCTTGGTCTTAGTCCTACATAAGCCCTCCATTATGCACACCAGAAAGTGTCTCTTTTTCCAGTATTTTGCCTCGTCATTGGGATCCCGTTTAGGGTCATTCACTGATTCTGCTTCTCTTCCAGTTGGATGATAATCATTGTCTTCCCTGATGCTATATGTGATACAAAGCTTATCCCCAAATCTCTTTGCTGCTTGTAGAGCAGCCCATTTCTCAGTGTTTGTCAGAGTCAATTCGAAAGTAACATAACATCTCTTCAGGAGAGTTCACATATTTGGGTGAAATTCTGGAAAGCCTCTATATATCTATCAGGGTCATCTGAAAACTTGCCAAGATCCCCCCTTAATTTGCTTTAAGTCTTGTAGAGAGAAGGGAACCTGGACCCTATTGGGACCAAATTCTCTGGGCATCTGTTGAAGGTGCAAGAGTGATACTGGGGCTTGTTTTGGGTGAGATTTCTAGGAGGGGGCAAGTGAGAGGCTGAAGCTGTATAGAGAGGTCAGGGTGGACCTGGAGGAGCAGGGCTGGAGGGAGCTGGCATCTCTGCTGGGGGTGCCTCTGGGACTCATATCTTTAATTTCCTGAGCTTACCCCTTACAGCCTTTCTGGAGATGGCAAACAGGAGGGCTGCATCAATCCTATACTGTCAGCAAAGGTCTGGATTGCTTTGCAAGGAGGAGAAAACGTGCACATATGGGGCCTCAGACCATCTGTCCCCATGTCTACAGAAGAGTTCCAACTGCTGAATGGTATTGAAATGCATGGTTATTTCCTGGGCCCAATCCAGTCCTTCATAATTTGGCCAAACCTTTAGGCAGAGGGCTATGAAGCATTTTTCCTCCAGATTCTGAGGGTCAAAGCAATCCCAATGGTTCAAGATACACTCCAGAGGAGTATAAGCTGGGGGTGGTGAAGAGAACTGGTTGTCCATTTTGAAAGACAGAGAATAGAGGCATCCCTCATTTTACTTCTTTCTTTCAGCAAAAATTCAGGGTGTGATGGAGAAAGAAAGCAAGTGTCCCCCCGTCACTTTCCACCTGTTGTCCCTGAGCCTTGGTGACCTTGGCAGGTACTGGCCATAGGTACCAATACCTATAAAGTAGGGAAAACCTGGAGAACAGGAATTGACCACCCTCAACTATGCCTTCCTTTCTCCTTGCTGTCAGCAAACTTTGAGTTCCCTGGGCCTGTTTAAGCCATGAAGGATGGCCTCCTTCCGTGGGGTGGGGTTCAGTCAGCAGGAATTGGTCCTGCGCATTTACATTTTGCCTGTTGCTTGGCTTTGAGCTCCTCAGACCTGGTCTTTTTTTCTAGGGCCTCAACCTGAAGCTTGGAATTGAGTTTGGAACTGAGAAGGTATTTTAGAGGCTGTTTGTATCTGTTCAGAGTGTCTCAAATGTGCCCTGCTGAATTTGCAGTTATCAGCCAGCAGGGGGTTTTCCTCCGTTAACTTCCCTGTCAGAAACAGCTGGTGGAGGATGGGGGAGGCCTCTCACTTGGAAAAAGAAACAACAAAAGCAGTTTAAGAGGCAAAAATCAGGAGGTTCTGGGGGAAGAACCCCTTGCTTAGTGCAACTGGGCATTTCCAATCCTTTTATCTTTCCCCTGGATCAGACTGAGTTGAATTCCTTGGCCAGGGGAGGAAAGGGTCCCATTGGTACAGCAGGCAAAAAGCACCCCTCCATTGGTTCTGTGGGGTTTCAGCTACTACTGAGGCTTTCTCCCATGCCCCACCTCATGGCTGTTGGACTCCACTTTGCCTGCTGCAGGCACACCCAGGTACCTACGCTGAAAGGGGAAAGTGTAACAGGAGGTGCCCTGAGCCATGCGTGCCTGCAGCTGTTGACATGGAGGCATATGGTACCTCTAGGAACAACTGGTCTCATTTGGACCTTTGGCGGCTGAGCCTAATGCTCATTTTACTTAGTAACATTGTCACAGCCTATAGAAAAACTCTTAACATTATAAAAGAGGAAATAAGAGTCATTGCAAATCATGCGAGAGAGAGAAACAAAGTCTAGAGGTTTTTGACCAGCCCAGTTAGGGCAGACTTCTAAAACTCCATGAAAGGAAGCAGAGCCTCTTACAGGAAAAAGGGAGAGGTGGCAGGGTTTTGGAAGAGAGGCAGGCCTAACAGTTTCACATTCACTCCCACGTACCTTTCGCAGTCCCGGATGAGCCCCCAGTTGAAACAGGAAAAGTTCCTTCATCCCCTTCGCAGGGCATGCGATGAGGGTATGACAAGCTTCTTCATGCTCAAACCTCTAGGGAAGCATACAGACGGATAGGCTGTGGGGCTTCAACACCATGGCTGTGTCTAGGGCTGAATGTTTACAGCTGAAGCCCCAGTGGGCATGTGTTACAGGATGCTCTTTTAGTTTAGTCATCTACAGGTAGTTTGTGTTAGCTCAGTTAGACCCCTGTCTTATCACAAGGACAGAGGGCTTTCTGTATCGCTGGGTTCTTGCCTTGGTGTACCAGAAGAATTGGATCACATCTAGGCTTGGAGAATGAATACACAGTTTCATGGAGTAGAAGTAGCTCTCAGTAGATGAAGGAGCAAGAAGGGAGATGGTTTTACCCTGGAGTCGGGCTGCTCAGTGTCCTAGGCTCTCCTCCAACTCCCTGGGCCAAACTCCACATCATTCTGATAGTCAATGGCCTGCTGGATCTGTTTGTGTGCTCTTCTGCCAGTATGCTTCTCTTGATGTCCTGCTACTTGTGTCTTCTTCTGCCAATCCACTTCTCTTGACGTCCACCCACTTGTGTGTCTGCCTGCTAGGGTCTTGGAGTTTTTATAGGCACAGGATGGGGGCACGGCGGGCCAGGGTGATCTTGGGAAATGTAACATTTGAGCATGAAGGCAGGAGTGCCTGTCCTCACCTAGGTCTGTGGGCACAGGCCTGTAGGTGGAGTCCTTGCTACAGGAGAGGGACCTACCCTTCTCCTCTCAGCACTTCCTTACCCTTACACCTGTAATCCCAGCACTTTGGGAGGCTGAGGCAGTTGGATCACCTGAGGTCAGGAGTTCAAGACCAGCCTGGCCAACATGGTGAAATCCTGTCTCTACTAAAAAAAAAAAAAAAGTACAAAAATTAGCCAGGCATAGTGGCTTGCACCTATAATCCCTGCTACTCGGAAGGCTGAGGCAGGAGAATCTCTTGAACCTGGGAGGTGGATATTGCAGTGAACCAAGATCATGCCACTGCACTCCAGCCTGGGTGACAGAGCAAGACTCTGTCTCAAAAAAAAATATATATATGTGTGTGTGTGTGTGTGTGTATATATGTATATATATGAATAGAATCAGCTGGTAGGTAGAAAACCAGGAGAGTGTGGTAACATGAAAACTGAAGGTCAATGTCTATCAATGTGTCAACCCCAAAGTGCCTACTATAGTGCCTGGCATGTAGCAGATACTGTGTTGTTGCTATGGTAAGTTATAGTAGTTCAAATAAGTAATAAGAAAGAACGGCCATTTTTGAAGAGACGATTGAGTCCTTAGTTTGCTAACATACAACATACAGATCTCTTCAACAGTTAGAAAATTTGATTTCCTCATTAGTAGAACTTCAAATATTCAGAGATTTTGTTATGGATACTTTTTTTAGCCATGAAAATTTTAACTTTAGTATGCATGAGTTTTGAAATGGGAATGACCTATAGAAATAACTGAAAAACAATGCAACTGAGTGTTGTGTGTTTCAGAAGCAAGTAAAACAGCAGGTGGAGTTAAAGGGGAGGATATTACAGTGTAACCTTGAATAACAATAAGGACACAGCATCATGAGGCAAAGTGAATCTGGGCCTTGAGGCTCTTGGTGGGAGAGGAAAACTGAAAGGTGTGAAGAGGGATTGACATGATTTGGGCTGAGCCCTCTGCTGTGTGCAGATGTTCAATGGCATGAGATTGTAAGTGTCAGTTCTGGGTAGTTTAAATAAAGACACTTCTACTCCAGATTTTCCTGACTCAGGCATTTAAGTGACTTTGCACCTGGGGCTATAATAGGATACAACAGGAAGCTGATGACCAGGTGTAGTGGCTCACGTCTGTAATCCCATCACTTTGGGAGGCCGAGATGGACAGATCACTTGAGGTTAGGAGTTCGAGACCAGCCTGGCCAACATGGCAAAACCCCATCTCTATTAAAACAATATAAAAATTACCCAGACATGGTGGCATGCCTGAAATCTCAGCTACAGGGAGGCTGAGACAGGAGAATCCATTGAACCAGGGAGGCAGAGGCTACAGTGAGCTGAGATGGCACCACTCCAGTCTAGCCTAGGTGACAGAGGGAGACTCCATCTCTCTCTCTCTCTCTCTCTCACACACACACACACACACACACTAGATGAAACAATTTTAGACATCAGATTATCTCAGGAAGGCACTGAAAATTTGGATAGAGTACTGAAAATCATTTTTATTACAACACATTATCTGGATTAAAAACAAATAGAAAATACATGTTTTGAGCTACTGGAGATGAAAGTTTTATTTTAGTTCCTTTTGCTTATTTTATTCTTATTTTTTGTTTTATTTTTATTATATGTCATCCTCGAGTTAGATACTGAAAATTTTTTAGCAAGCAAGGGGGTGATGCCTAGGAAGGAATTTTGTTGTATTTGTTACTAATAATTTTTAAAACATTCAATTAATTAAATATTTGTGATAAATACTACACTTTGTATAGAGTGTAAGAAATCTGTGGTCTATAATAGTGGTCAAAAAAATCGAATGAGCTCTCTGTTCTCATGGGTGTGACCTTCCAAGAGGGAAGACATGGACTTAACACAAATGTTATATAAGAATGTCAATATGTGATAATACTGTGAAGGACCATAATAGCAAACAAAAAAGAAAAACCAGGGTGAACAATTTAGATTGGAAGGATCAGAGAAGAAGTGACATTTGGGATAAGGATTAATGAAATCAGCCTTGTGAACACACTCTATGTATCCTGTGAGCGCCCATGGTGAATATGTGAGGAAAAGAGTGGAAGGGTATAAAATGTCTCCTTCAACCCCTGATCTCTCATGTCATCAACCTATAGTTTTGTCTGCTCTGAAATTGTCTCCACTGCCATCTTTCTGTTGGAAGTAAACAAATACAGCTCCTGGCTAACCTACCAGTGTTCAATGCATAGGAGTTGAGAAAGTAAATGAATCATTAAATGAATGGATATTCTTCACAAAACTACTGTTTGAATGCATTATGTTGTTTGGAAGTAGAGGAGGGAGTACCTGAGGCTCTTCCAAGGGCACATTATCACCCAGTAACTCACCATCAACAACTTCTCTTTATCATATTATCTGATTATCTAATTTCTGGTAATCTAATCTGATAACCTAGTTTATCAGATTATCTAATTTTCGCTTGCAGAAAGTAGAGAAAAGAAGAACTGCTGGGTTTTCTTTATGGCCACCAGCACACCATTATTACGACCAGTTAACAAATATATTAGCTGGTTGAGAAAATTAGCAACATCCCCCCAGTCTGTGAGTGTCTCCTGGTGAGGTACATGGTGCTTTTAGAATTCTTTCATGATGATTTTTGCATATATATGTAAGGTTAACATACCTTTTTTTCTAAATAACAAAGAAGAAAAGTAATGCAGATTCAGATGTAACTCGGGAATAACATGATTTCTTTATTTAACATACCAGCCATTTTCAGCATTTTAAATAGAGGCAATTTTTCAATGAAAACATAATTTTTCAATGTGTTTATTCAGAGTAGGTTGAGACAGGTATTCCTCTGAGGTGTACAAACTTAAGAAGGTTCTGGCCTCATTTTCCCCCTCCCCCCTAGCAAAAATTACTTTCCTCTGAATTTTCAGACATTGCTAAAATGTTTTATTTACTTTTGTTACAATGACTTTAGTGAGTGACTCATACATCAAATTTAATTATCAAGCCTCAGAAAATGGACAAGAACTGAAAAACACATACAACAGGAATGATTTGACCTCACTAATTATGAGGCGGAAGCTTAGTGCAGGTGTCTTCCTGCAGTTAATGACAATACCCCTGAGAACATGAGTGCATTGCAAGTTACAATGTGTTTCTACTCAAAAGACAGTTCACGTAAAGTGAAAACACCCCAAGCGCAGCTCAGTACTTATTCTAAAATATACTTGGGTGTTTATAATCACCGATGTGTCGAGATAGTGTATGCTGTGTTTGATGCTGGTGTAGGCAGTTTAATTGGCCTCCCTAGAATTGAGCTAGCAGGGGAGGAGAAAACAAATATGGGGCTCTGAAACAGTGCTCACTGAGATGGAATGCTGAGTATTCTGTTTCTAGGATCAAAGCAGCTCTGGATTGGAGATTAAAACACCCACACACATGTACACACAATCCCATCAATACAAAATAAACATCTAATGAAAAAAGGCACAATAATTGAAACCGGATGAACTCCTTTCATAGAGTACAAAAATGTGCAATTAGGAAGATTGATCTTTCCCTCCAGCAAGCTATTTTTGCAGTACTAATAAGAGGGGGAACACTCCAAGGCCCCCAGTGAACTGGGACACTTTACACGAATGGCCAATAAATATTCATTGTCCTTCTCACTTCAGTAAAGCTGGTCTTGTCAGAGTTTCCAGTGACCACACTAGTGCTAAATTCAATGTCACTTTTCACTTCATGCCTTAGTAGACCTATCAGCAGTGTCGAATACAGTTCATCACTTCTTCCTTTTTGGACCTTGTTCACTTGGCTTCCAAGAACACACACTCTCCTAGTTTTTCTCTTGCACGACTAACCTCTCCTTCTCTTGTCTTTTTTGCTATGCTTCCCATCCTGCTTACCTTTAAATTTGGGAGAGTCTCAGTACTAAGTCCTTGGGTCTCTCATTATTTTTGTTTGCTCTTTTTGCAAACTCATTCAGCCTTATGGATGTAAATAATCCATATGGTGAAGGTTCCCTGATTTTTCTGTCCAGTCTCAATGTGTCCCCTAAACTTCTGGCTGTTTAACTGCCATGTTCCTTATTCAATAGGGATCTCGCAGTTCTAAACTGAAGTTTTCTCTCTCCAGGACCCTACTGTGCAGTCTTTCCCTTCTGAGTTCATAGCAACTCTATCCTTTCAGTTACTCAAGACCATAAAAAAAGTATAAAAATTATTTTATACCCAATGTCTCAGTTTGAGCAACTACAAAAGAGTATCAGAGACTAGGTGGCTTATAAATACAGGAATTTATTATACTTCTGTTTTTGTAAAATTCATACACAATTATACATATTTATGGAGTACAGTGTGACATACATTAATACAATAGGTTAATGGTTAAATCAGAGTCATTAGAATATCTATTACTTCAAATGTTTATCATCTATTTGTGTTGAGAACATTCCAAAGTCTCTCTTCTAGCTATTTGTGAAATATACAATAAATATTTATAACTGTAGTCACTCTACAGTACTATCAAACACTAGAACTTACTCTATGTAACTGTATTTTTGTACTCATTACCAATCTTTGTTTCCCCTCCTTCCTCTTTCTTTTCCCAGACACAAATAACCACCACTCGACTCTCTACCTCCATGATCAACCTTTTTATCTCCCATATGTAAGTGAGAACATACAAAATTTATTTTTCTGTGCCTGGCTTATTTCACTTAATGTAATATTGTCCAGGCTCATTCATGTTGCTGAAAAATGATAGAATTTTATTCCTTTTTATGGCTTAACAGTCTTCTATTATGCATATATGCCACATTTTCTTTATTCATTCACTCATTGAAACTTAGGTCGATTCGATTTCTTGCCTGTTATGAATAGTATTGTGATAAACATGGGAGTGTGGATATCTCTTCGATATATATATACACACACACATATGTATATACTATATATATCAATGTATATATACACTGATATATGTATGTGTATATAGTATATATAGTGTGTATATATAGTATATAGTGTATACCTAGTATATATGGTGTATATATAGTGTATAGTGTATATATGGTGTGTGTGTATATATATATATAGTGTGTTGTGTGTGTGTGTGTGTATATATTCTTTTGGATATGTACCCAGCAGTGGGATAGCTGGATTGGATTTTTAAAAATTTATTTCTATAGGTTTTTGGGGGAACAGATGGTATTTGGTTACATCAGTAAGTTCTTTAGTGGTTTGTGAGATTTTGGTGCACCCATCACCCCCACAGTATACGCAGACTATAGATTGGCCAGAGGTGGTGGCTTACTCCTGTAATCCCAGCACTTTGGGAGGCCAAGGCAGGGAGATCATGAGGTCAGGAGGTCGAGACCATGCTGGCCAACATGGTGAAACCCTGTTTCTACTAAAATACCAAAAGAAAAAAAAAAAAAAACCAGGCATGGTGGCATGCACCTCTGTAGTCCTAGCTACTCGGGAGGCTGAACCAGGGGAATCGCATGAACTTGGGAGGCAGTGGTTGAAGTGAGGTGAGATCGCGCCACTGCACTCCAGCCTAGCAACGGAGCAAGACTCAGTTTCAGAAAAAATAAACAAATAAATAAAAATAAAAAAAACATACACAAATACTACAAATTGGATCAGGAAACCTTTATGTGGTTTTTTTGTAATGGCTGTATTAATTTACATTCTCACCAACAATGTAGAAGAGTTCCCCTTTCTTGATATCCTCACCAGCATCTGCTATTTTATGTCTTTTTGATAATAGCCATTTTAAGTGAGGTGAGATGATACCTCATTGTGGTTTTGATCATCAGCATTTCCTTGATGATTAGTGACGTTGAACATTTTTTCATATACTTACTGGCTCATTGTATGTCTTCTTTTGAGAAGTCTCTATACAAGCCCTTCACCCATTTCTTAATTTGATTATATGTACTTTTGCTGTTGAATTGTTTGAGCTCCTTATATATTTTGATTATTAATCCCCTGTCAGATGTATAGTTTGAAAATCTTTTTTGCCATGCTGTAGGTTCTCCTTCACTCCATTAATTGTCTGCTTTGCGGTGTAGAAGCTTTTTAGATTGATATAATCCTGTTTCTCTACTTTTGCTATTGTTGCTTGTGCTTTTGAGGTCTTACTCAAAACTCTTTGCCAAGACCAATATTCTGAAGTGTGTGTGTGTGTGTGTGTGTGTGTGTGTGTTTTCCTTAGTAATTTTGTAGTTTAGGTTTTACTTTGAAGTCTTTAATTAATCTTGACTTGATTTTTGCTTATGATGAAAGATGGGGTCCAGTTTTATTCTTCTGTGTATGGATATTCAGCTTTTGGCACCATTTATTGAAGAGACTCTTATTTCTTCTATGTATGTTCTTTGTGCCTTTGTGAAAAATGAGTTGGTTGTAAATGCACTGATTTATTTCTGGGTTCTTTATTCTGTTTCATTGGCCTACATGTCTGTTTTTAGGCCGGTAGGATGTTAACTTGGTTACTTTAGCTTTGTATTATATTTTTAAATCAGGTGGTGTGATGCCTTCAGCTTTGTTCTTTTTGCTCAGGGTAGCTTTTACTATTTGGGGTCTTTTGTGGTTTCACACAAATTTTAGGATTGCCTTTTCTATTTTTGTCAAGAATACCATTTTGATAGGAATTGTATTCAATTTGTAGATCACTTTGGGTAGTATAGACATTTTAACAATATTCCAATTCATGAATGTGGGATATATTCAATTTTTTTGTCCTATTAAATTTCTTTTCCTAGTGTCTCATCATTTTCATTTTAGAGTTATTTCACTTTCTTAAATTTATTCCTTAGTTTTTTTTTCTGTAGCTACTGCAAATGGAATTATTTTATTGATTGCTTTTTCAGATAGTTTACTATTGGTACACAGAAATCCGACTGATTTTTGTACTTTGATTTTGCTTCCTAAAGCAAAATTTTGCCGAACTCATTATTTCTAATAGTTTTTTGTTGGAGTCATTATATTGTTCTAAGTGTAAGATCATGTTGTCTGAAAACAAGAACAACTTGACTTCATTCTTTCCAATTTGAGTTTCCTTTATTTTCTCTTGCATAATTGCTCTTTCACTACAATGTTGAGTAAAAGCAGTGGAAGTGATCATCCTAGTCTTGTGCCAGATCTTAGAGGAAAGGCTTTTAATTTGCCTCCACTCAGTAGATATTAGTTGTGGTTTTGTCATATATGGCCTTCATTATTTTGAAGTGTGTTCCTTCTGTACCCTCTTTGTTGAGTGTTTATCATGAATGGATGTTTTTCTTGAGAGTGTTTTTTGAGAGTGTTTTTGAGAGTGTTTGTTGAGATTGTTTATTTTGTTGAGAGTGTTTATCATGAATGGATGTTGAATTTCATCAAATGCTTTTTCTGCATCTATTGAGATGATCATATGTTTTTTATTTCATTTGTGGATATGGTGTATCACATTTATTGATTTGCATATGTTGAGCTATCTTTGCATTTCTTGGATAAATTCAACTTGATCATGTTTTTTTTTTTGAAGTTTGATTTGGTTAGCTAGGATTTTGATAAGAATATTTTCCGTCTATGCTCATCAGGGATATGGGCCTACAGTTTGTTGTTGTATCCTTTTCTGGTTTTGATATCAGAGTAATGCTTACCTTTTTTTTTTTTTTTAAGTTTGGTGAAGTTCAGCAGTAAAACTATCCAGTTCTGGACTTTTCCTTGGTTGGAGACTTATTACTAAAAGATCTTGTGCTTGTTACTGTTCTGCTTAGGTTTTCTATTTCTTCCTGGTTCAATCTTGGTGTGTTATATGTGTCTAGGAACTTGTCCATTTTCTCCAAGTTTTTAAATTTGTTTATGTATAGTTATTCATAACAGTCTCTAATGATTCTTTTTTATTTCTATGGCATTACATCTAATGTCTTTTTGTTTGTTTCTGGTTTTACTTATTTGAATCTTTACTTTTTCTCAGTCTCCCTGTTTGTGAATTTTGCTTGTTGTTTCAGAAAAACCATTCATTTTGCTAATTTTTTTTTGTATTCTTAAGTCTTGATTTTACTTAGTTTTGCTATGACTTTTATTATTTCTCTTCTTCCACTAATTAGGGGTTTGATTTATTTTTGCTTTTCTGATTTCTGATAATTAGGAGTTAATCATTAGTTTATTTAAAAATTTCTATTTTTTGATATAGCCATTTGTTGCTATAAACTTCTCTTAGTACTGCGTTTATATCGTATAGGGTTTGGAATGTGGTGTTTCTATTTTTCGTTCACGTAGTTTTAAAATTTTATTCTTAATCTCTTTATTTACCCAATGGTCATTCAGGAGCATGTTATTTAATTTCCACATATTCATATTTTTCCAAATTTCCTCTTGTTGATTTTTAATTTTATTCTATTATGGCCTGAAATGATACCTGATAAAATTTTCATTTTTGAATATGTATTGAGACTTGTTTAGTGGCCTAATATATTCTCTATCATAGAGAATGCACCAGGTGCTAGATGAGAAGACTGTGTATGCTGCAGCTATTGCATGAAATGTTCTATAAATGTCAGGTCCATTGGGTCTATAGAGCTGTTTAAGTCTAATGTTTCTTTGTTAAATTTCTGTGTAGGTTATCTCCTAATGCTGAAAGTGGGGGGTGTTGAATCCCCATCTATTTTTATATTGAGTTGTATCTCTCCCATATACTTTCATATTTGTCTTATGTATCTGACTGCTCTGGTTTTTGGGTGCATATATATTTAGAATAATTATATCTTCTTGCTGAATTAATCCCTTTCTTATTATATAATGGCCTTCTTTGTCTCTTTATCTTTTTATAGTCTTAATTTGTATTTTGTCTGATGTAAGTATGGCTACTTGTGCATACTTTTGGTTTCCATTTGCATGAATATCTTTTTCTGTCCTTTCAGTTTGTGTCTCTACAGGTAGAGTGAGTTTCTTGTAGGCAGCATATAACAGGGTCTTGCTTCTTTCTTTTTCTTTTTAAAAAATCTGTTCAGCTAGTCTATATCTTTTAAATGGGGAACTTACATTCAAGGTTGCGATTAATAGGTGAGGATCTACTTCTGTCATTTTGTCAGTTGTTTTCAGATTGTTTGGTGTGAACATTCTTATTGCATATGTTTGTGATTTAGTGGCTTTTTGGAGTGGATAACATTTGATTTCTTTCTGTTTCTCATTTGTATTCCTGTTCTTCCAGTGAGTTATTTACTTCCATATGTTTTTATAATAGATACTGTCCTTTTGCTTCCAGATGTCAGACTCCTGTAAGCTTTTATTATAGGACCAGTCTAGTAGTGATGATGAATTCCCTGTTGTGTTTGTTTGGGAAATATATTGTTTCCTAATTTCTGAAGAATTGATTTGCTTAGTATAGTATTCTTGACTGATATATATTTTTTTCTTTGAGCACTTTGAATACATCATCCCATTCTTTCCTGGCCTATATAAGGTTTCTGCTAAGAAATCTGCTGTTAGAGATTCCATTAAATGTGACTTGATGCTGCTTTTTTGCAGTTTTGAGAATATTCTCCTTTGTTTTTGATTTCTAACAGTTTTACTATAATCTGCTTTGAAGTAAACCTTTTTTGGATTGAATCTATTTGGGGATCTTTGAGCTTCCTTTTTCAAGACGTTTATAATTTTTCCAAACTTGGGAAGTTTTCAGCTATTATTTCATTAAACAGGGTTTCTATGCCTTTTATCATCTATTCTCCTTGTTGAACTTCCAGTCTTTGAATACTTGTTCACTTGATATGGTCCTATATGTCACACAGGCTTTCTTCACTCTTCTAACATTTTTTCTCTTTCATTTCTTTTTTAATATATTTATCTGACTGGCTTCTATAAAAAGCCTGTTTTCAAGTTCAAAAATTATTTTTTTCTGTTAATCTACTTAATTGTTAAAGTTAATTTTATTTTTTGTTTTATTCATTAAGTTCTTCAGTTCTGGGATTCCTGTTTGGGTCTTTCTAATGATATCTATCTCTTGACTGAATTTCTCATTCAGGTCATGAATTATTTTTCTCCTACTTTTGTGTTGTTTGTGTTCCCTTTTTTCTCTGAGTTTCCTTAAGATTATTATTTTGAACAGGCATTGCATAGATTTCCCTTTTTTGGAGGCCTGTTACTGGAGTGTTATTGTGTTCCTTTGAAGGTGCCATGTTTTCTTAGTTTTTCTTGTTTCTTCTGTCCTTTTGTTGATATCTGTGCATTTGGTGTAACTGTTACTTCTTCCAATTTTATAGAATAGCTTCTGTAGGAGAAGGCTTTTTCTGTAGATGTATCTATAATGTCAGTTGTGTAAACTGCTTTGTCCTTGGTTGGGTGGGCACTGTAGCGTAATCTTCATATACATTCTTCAGCTGTAATCAGTGTCAGCCGTGTCTGTGAGTTCTTTAGCGGCTTAGGCTGTGGTTGTTTGTGGAGGCTGTGGGGCGGTTTTGCTGGAGACAAAGGTGCTGCGTGGGTCGGTCCTCAGCACCTAGCCACTAGGTGGCATGTTCAGGCACTGGTTGTGATGGTGACATGTTCTGGGTGGGTCTGCCTTTGAGCCTTCAGACAGAATGTATGTGTGATCACCTGCAGTGATGATGGGTCAGTCCTTGGGCACCTGGGTGAGGTGAGTGAGCACCCCACAGCGGTGTCTATTGAGGGGGGAGAACAAGGGTCCCTGGCCTCCCAGACAGGGTACACAGGTGGCATCTGTGGCAGATTGAGTAGGTCTATCCCCAGGCCCCTAGGCAGAAAGCAAAGATGTGTGGTGACTCCACTGCTTGTGGGGGTGGGATCACTGTCAGTGGTGGTGGCCCCAGGCATGCTGCTCTCAGGCTTTGTGAAGTATACACTTTTTTTCCCTATGTCTTTGGGGAGCCTCCCTAATGTGCTGGACTGCCCGTTCCCCAGGGTGTAGGGTGCTATGCAAGCTGAAGTGCTGGCGTTGTGGCATACCAATAGGTCCAGGAAGTTCTGTGATGCTGTAGCCCTCTGAGTGAATGTAGCGAGAATGTTGGTAGGACCCCAGGGATGTGGAGATGCTGGGGCTATTGAGTCCTAGGGCAGGATGTAGTCTGGTGTTGGCTCTGCATTCAAACTGGTACCGTGCTGCAGCACTAGGGTCCCAGGGGTAGGACCCAGTGTGAGTTCTCCCTCTGGAATAATGTACTCTTGTGGACTCCAGGCAGCTCCCTATCTACCTATCTAGGCTTAGGGCTTATGAGGACTAAGGGGCTTTACTGTAGCTAGGACTGAAGATATGGGGATGTTGATGCTGGAGATCGCTTGTTTACCTTTTTCTTGCAATTGGGAGTCCCTCCTGACTCAGAGCTGGTCTGACTGGCTGTCTTGCTTCCCTCTCTGTGCTGCCATCTCGAGCTGCCATGCCTCATAGGGTCTGTGTCCTATTTCTCACAGTTCTGGAGCCTGACAGTCTGAGATAGGGAGTCAACACGGTTGGGCTTTGGTGAGGTCCCTCTTCTAAGTTGCAGACTGCCAACTTTTCCTTATAGCTTCATGAGGCAGGACGAGTGCTAAAGAGCTCTCTGGATACTCTTTTATAAGGGTAATAATCCCATTCATTAGGATTCCACCTTCATGTACTAAATTTTGTCTTTGAAAGGCCCTACCTCCTAAAACCATCACATTGGGGGTTAGGATTTCAACACATAAATTTCGGAGGGACATAAAGTCCCAAACACTTCACATTTTATTTGTCAGGACATTTATAAAGTCTATCTTAGAACCATATGCAAACTCTAACTCATTCAAAAATTGTTTTTCATAGTACCTGGTCCATGCTACCCTCATCTCTAGATGGGATTATTACAATAGCCTTCTAACTATAGAAGGTTACAGTTCTTCCCTTCTTCCACATTTACTTCTTATAGTCTATCTAAAACACCCACAGTGATCTTTTACTACGTATAAGTCTTTTTATGACAATCTTCTGTTCAAAACACTCCAATGACTTCCATATTTCTTCCAGTAAAAGCCAAAATCCTTACGAACTCCTATAAAGCCTTACAAAATCAGAGGACCCTATGGCTCATTTCTGATTCCATTACTTATAACTTTTTCTCTTATACCCATCTGGCTAAGCCATAGTGGCAGTTTGTGTTCCCTTAAATAGGCGAAGCCTGCTTCGTCCTTTAAACTTTGCATATGCTGTTTATTAATCTGGAACTGAAACTTTCAGGCCTATTCTCAAAGCTATCTTCAATATGTAACTCTTTCTAACCATTCTATATAAAATTGTAATATAGTAGTCCCTACTTATTCCTGGGGTATATGTTCCAAGACTCCCAGTGTCTTGGAAACCACAGATAGCAGCAAATTTTTTATATATGTACCAAATTATATGTGTGTGTGTGTGTATAATAGTTTTATATGTACATATATAAAAATGCTGTTTTTATATAGTATGTTTTTTATGTATATAAACTGTTATATATATAAACTATGTTTTTTGATACATACCTATGATAAAATTAATTTATAAATAGGGCATAGTAATAAATGAATACTTAGGGGCTGTGGTTGACTGTGGATAACTGAAACTATGAAAAGGGAAACTGTGGATAAGAGGGGCCTACTGTATATCAAATTCTAACAAAAACAAACGGTCCCCTTCTCTCCTTCCCTGCTTTTTCCTGTCATGGCTCAAATCACCAGAGCTACATGTATTGTCTGTCTGCCCCACCAGTGGAATGTA
The DNA here is from genome assembly GCF_002776525.5 of Piliocolobus tephrosceles. NCBI lineage: Eukaryota > Metazoa > Chordata > Mammalia > Primates > Cercopithecidae > Piliocolobus > Piliocolobus tephrosceles. The sequence continues at coordinate 10,426,112 of NC_045455.1, read as the reverse complement.
AGTTTTGCCATATTGTTTACTAGCTAAATGAGTACCTGTCATATTTTAGGTGCCTAGTAAATATATTTAAATAACCTTGTTGGACTTGCTTAATATTAATTTGGTTATATGCAAGTTCATCCTGCTATCTTGGAAAGCCACTATAAGTCTCTCTAAGCCTCAGTTTTATCTTTAAAAAAATGGAAATACTAGTACTATCTACATAACTTGGAATTAATTTGAGGATTAAATTTTAAAATGACCTAAAAATTTAGCATGGTCCCAGGTACATTAGAAAATCCCGGCCGGGCGCGGTGGCTCAAGCCTGTAATCCCAGCACTTTGGGAGGCCGAGACGGGCGGATCACGAGGTCAGGAGATCGAGACCATCCTGGCTAACACGGTGAAACCCCGTCTCTACTAAAAAATACAAAAAACTAGCCGGGCGAGGTGGCGGCCGCCTGTAGTCCCAGCTACCCGGGAGGCTGAGGCAGGAGAATGGCGTAAACCCGGGAGGCGGAGCTTGCAGTGAGCTGAGATCCGGCCACTGCACTCCAGTCCGGGCCACAGAGCGAGACTCCGCCTCAAAAAAAAAAAAAAAAAAAAAAAAAAAAAAAAAAAAAAAAAAAAGAAAATCCCAAACAGTGTTAATTGTGATTACGGTAGTGGTGAATATTATGGTAGTTACATAGCTGCTGTTATCTGCAAAGAACTACCAGGCATGTATTTTACTTGCATGGAGCTAACATGGGAAATATATATTTGTCAGAGTTTTCCAGAAAAACAATAGTGTATGTGTATATATATATATATATATATATATATATTTATGTGTGTGTATATATATATATTTATGTGTATATATATATTTATATGCACACACAGTTAAACAATTATGTTTGTATGTAATTACATATGTATATACATATATAATATAAATGTGTATATATGTATATTTATAATTAAGGGATATATATGTTTATAGATCTATTTATTTATTATAACAAATTGTCTCACATGATAATGAAAGCTGAGGAGTTCCATGATCTGCCTATCTGCAAGGTGATGACCTGGGAAAGCTGGTGGTATAATTCAGAGACTAAAGACTTGAGAACTAGGGTTGCTGATGATGTAAATCCAAGTCTAAGGGCAGGATAAGACTGATGTCTCAGCTCAAACAGGCAGAAAAAAGACAAATTCTCCCTTCCTTTACCTTTGTTCTATTGAGGTCCTCAAGAGATTGGCTGATGCCCTCCCATATCATCCAGTAATGAGGAGGGCCATCTGTTTTACTGAGTTCACTAATTCAAATGCTTAATACCTCACAGACACATCCAGGAATAATGTTTAGCCAAATACCTGGGCATTCTATAACCCAGTAAAGGTGACACACAAGATGAACCATTACAATATGTATACAAGAGTTTCTAATACAAAATAGAAAGTAAGTGCTTTAGAGAGGTCGATGAAATATTATAAAATCTAGGTGGGGGAGTCAGGATTTCACTGAGCCTTTTGAGTCAAAAGACTAGAGTTAAGATGACTATTCTGCCTTATGCTAGCTATTTGAACTTGGATGAATTACTCGAGCTTTCTAATATATAGAACAAGAATGAGGACAATTCTATCAGGTTTGTTGAGAAGATTAAATGACACAAGGGATAAAAAACATTTACTGCAAGGTTGACTCATTTCTAAACAGAAACTTAATGTAGGAAAAGGAATTTCTATGTTTTGAGGAAATCCCTTGGGGACTATTTTTCTTAATTCTTTATGCAATGTGAATGGGTTGATATACATATATATATATTAAATAAATATATATACACATATTTATGTAACATGTATACATATATATTTATTTAACATATATATATTAAAAGATGAGAAATATGTAAGTAATGTGGCACAGAAAATTGAGACTTAATTTTTTGGCTGAGGTTGAATTTTTGTGGCAACAACATTAGTATATGTCTTCCATATGAATTCTCTTTGACTAGGAATGCTGCCTTTATGTATAGTTTTGATGAATGGGCTAATATACTCTGTTGAAAAATAAAATCAAGCTTGTTTTATATAAAATGTTTAGACTATTAATATCCACTAGCCACTGAGAAAAGTATCTAAGAACTTAGACTACAAGAATAAGTCAGACTTGTATAGATTTGAGTAAGAAAAAAAACTGAGCTCTGATATGGTTTGTCTGTGTCTCCACTTAAATCTCATCTTGAATTGTAGCTCCCACAATTCCCATGTGTTGTGGGTGGGACCCACTGTGGGTGGGAGGTAATTGAATCCTGGGGGAAGGTTTTTCCTGTGCTGTTCTCATGATAGTGAATAAGTCTTGTGAGATCTGATGGTTTTGTAAGGGGAAGTGTCCCTGCACAAGCTCTCCTTTTGTATGCCATCATCCGTGTAAGATTTGACTTGCTCCTCCTTACCTTCTGCCGTGATTGTGAGGTTTCTCTAGCTATGTGGAACTGTGAGTCCATTAAACCTCTTTTGTAAGAAAGAAAATTATCCAGTCTTGGGTATGTCTTTATCAGCAGCATGAAAATGTACTAATACAATACATTGGTACCAGTAGTGTGGGGTGCTGCTGTAAAGTTATCCGAAAATGTGGATGTGACTTTGGAACTGGAGGCTGGAACAGTTGGGAGGGCTCAGAAGACAGGAAAATGTGGGAAAGTTTGGAACTTCCTAGAGACTTGTTGAATGGCTTTGACCAAAATGCTGATAATGATATGGACAATTAAATCCAGGCTGAGATGGTCTCAGATGGAGATGAGGAACTTGTTGGGAACTAGAGTAAAGCTGACTCTAGCTATGTTTTAGCCAAGAGACTGGTGGCATTTTGCCCCTTCCCTAGGGATTTGTGGAACTTTGAACTTGAGAAAGATGATTTAAGGTATCTGGTGGAAGAGCTTTCTCAGCATCAAAGCATTCAAGATGTGACTTGGGAACTGTTAAAGGCATTCTGTTTTATAAGAGAAGCAGAGCATAAAAGTTCAGAAAATTTACAGCATGACAATGTGATAAAAAAGACATTCCCATTTGCTAAGGAGAAATTGAAGCCAGCTGCAGAAATTTGCGTAATTAACAAGGAGCTAAATGTTAATCCCCAAGACAATGGGAAAAATGTCTCCAGGGCATGTCGGAGGTCTTCATGTCAGCCCTTCCCATCACAGACCTAGATGTCTAGGAGGAGAAAATGGTTTTGTGGGCTGAGCTCAGGGCCTCCCTGCTGTGTGCCGTGTAACAACTCAGTGCCCTGTGTCCTAGCTGCTCTAGTCATGACTAAAAGAGGCCAAGATAATAACTCAGACCATGGCTTCAGATGATGCGAGCCCCAAACTTTGGTAGTTTCCACGTAGTGTTCAGTCTGCGGATGCACAGAAGTCCAGAATTGAGGTTTGGGAATGTCTGCCTAGATTTCAGAGGACATATGGAAACTCCTGGATGTCCAGACAGAAGTTTACTGCAGGGGCGAGGCCGTCATGGAGAACCTCTGCTTGGGCAATGCAGAAGGAAAATGTGTGGCTGAAGCCCCCACACAGTGACCCCACTGGGGCACTGCCTAGTAGAGTTGTGAGAAGAGGGCCGCTGCTCTTCAGATCTTAGAATGGTAGATTCACTGATAGCATGCACTGTGCACTTGGAAAAGCTGCAGCCACTCAATGCCAGCCCGTGACAGCAGCCAGGAGGGAGACTGTACCCTGCAAAGCTACAGGGGTTGAGCTACACAAGACCACAGGAACGAACCTCTTGCATCAGTGTGACATGAATGTGAGACATGGAGTTAAAGGAGGTCATTTTGAAGCTTTAAGATTTGACTGCCCTGCTAGATTTCAGACTTGCAAGGGGCCTGTAGCCCCTTGTTTTTGCTCATTTCTCCTATTTGGAATGGGTATATTTATCTAATGCCTGTACCCCCATTGTATCTAGGAAGTAAGTGACTTGCTTTTGATTTTACAGGCTCATGGGCAGAGGTGACTTTTCTTCTCTCAGATGAGGCTTTGGACTGTGGACTTTTGAATTAATGTTAATATGATTTAAGACTTTGGGGGACTGTTGGGAAGGCATGACTGGTTTTGAAATGTGAGGCCATGAGATTTTGGAGGTGTCAGGGATAGAGTGATATGGTTTAGCTGTGTTCCCACCCAAATCTCATCTTGAACTGTAGCTCCCATAATTCCCCCATGTTGTGAGAGGGATCGAGTGGGAGGTAACTGTATCATGGGGGTGGATCTTTCCTGTACTGTTCTTGTGATACTGAATAAGTCTCATGAGATCTGATGGTTTTGTAAGTGGCAGTTTCTCTGCACAAGTTATCTTTGCCTGCTGCCATCCATGTAAGAGATGACTTGCTCCTCCTTGCCTTTCACCATAATTGTGAGGTCTCCCCAGCCATGTGGAACTGTAAGTCCATTAAACCTCTTTCTTTTGTAAATTGTGCCGTCTCAGGTATGTCTTTATTGGCAATGTGGAAATGGACTAATACAAGCTCCTTAATCTGCTATAAAATTATCAGTCTCCCATCAGCCACTGAAACAATGTAAGCCCCTTTTCTAACTAACCCATTAGAAAGTGTCCTTATCCCTGTTTAAAAAATTCATTTTCATAATCTCGATTTTTTTTTGCTGGGTCGTGATGAATTTTACTAGAAACCACAGGCAAGCTTTTTTCTCTTTTCAACAGATGCATCTCCACTTTTGACTAAACCTTGGTGTTTATTCTAATTTTTTGATTTCTAGATATTTAGTTTCCCTTCAAAGATTATAAGCTAGTCACCTCTCTTTTAAACACTTATTCTGGTAAGGGAAGTGTTGTACTAGATAACTGTTTTAAATCCTAACATTTATTCTATACTATATTTCTTCTGAGGAAGGTATATATATTTTTACAAATGTGTGATGTTCATGTTAACAGAATGAAGGCTATGTATATTTTTGATAAATGGGCTAATATACAAGGTTTAAAATATACAATCAAGCTTGTTTTATATAAAATTGTTTGACTATTAATATCTACTAGCCACTGACAGAAACTAAATCTACATCAATAGATTTAGAAAAAGCATTTGACAAAATTCAACTTTGCTTCATGATAGAAACTCTCAACCAACTATGAGTGAAAGGAAATTACCACAACCTAATAATATAAAAACCTCACATCTAACAGATACTCAAAGATAAAAATTTGGAAGCTTTTTCTCTAGAATCAGAAATCAGGAACAAGGCAAAAAAGCCCATTATTTCCACTTCTATTTAACGTAGTACTAGAAGTTCTACACAGAGCAAGTAGGCAAGAAAAAAAGGCATTCACCTCAGAAAGGAAGAAGCAAAATTATCTCTGTTGCAGATAACATGATTATTTGTGTAGAGAACTCTAAATTTTCCACACATAACTCCAAAAACAAAAACTGTTGGAACTAAAAAACCAATTCAGAAAAATTATAAGCTACAAAGATAACAAACAAAAATCAGTTGCATTTATATACACGAGCAAATAAACTGAAAATAAAATTAGAACAGTTCATTTACAATAGTGTCAAAGTGAAGAAAATGCTTAGAAATAACTTGAACTAAGAAAGTGAAAGACCTGTACACTGAAAACTACAAAACATTGCTGAATAAAATTAAAGACACAAATAAATGGAAAGGTATCCCATGCTCATGGATTAGAAGGTTTAATACTGTAAAATATCTCTATTACTAAAAGTGATTATTATAGATTCAATGCAAATTTTACCAGTATACCAATGGCATTTTTTTTTAACAGAAATGGAAAAATAATCCTAAAATCGATATAGAATTATAAGAACAGTGAGTAGCAAAAACTATTTTGAGAAAGAAGAACAGAGGTGCAGGCATTTCACTGCCTGATTCAAAAATATATTACAAAACTATAATAACTAAAATGATATAATACTGGCACAAACACAGATATATAGACCATAACAGAGAATAATTGACTGTAATCAAAAATGTAATAGAGAATACAAAAAGAAACCCATGCATATACAGTCAACAGACTTTAGACAAAGGTGTCAGGAATACATAATGGAAAAAGGATATTGTCTTCAACAAATGGCATTGGAATAACCAAATATTGGTAGGTAAAATAATACAGTTGGATCCTATACAGGAAAATTAATTCAAAATGGATTAAACACCTAAATGTGAGACCAGAAACTGTAAAATTCCTAGAAGAAAACATAATGGAAAAAGCTTTAGGACAGGTACTCTGGTTTGAATGTTTTTTTCCCTTCAAAATTTATGTTAAAATTCTATCTGCAATATAATAGTGTTTAAAGGCAGGGCTTTTAGGAGGTGATTAGGTCATGAGGGCTTCTCCATTGTGAATGGATTACAGCCCTTATAAGAGGCTTCATACAATGTTCACCGTTTTTGGCCTTCTGTCCCATCTACCACATGGGGACACGGCATTCTTCCCCTCCAGAAGATGCAGCAGCAAGGCACTGCCTTAGAAGCAGAAAGTAGCCCTCTCTAGACACCACATGTGTTGGTGCCTTAATCTTTGACTTCCCTGCCTCCAGAACTGTGATCAATAAATGCCTGTTGCTTATAATTACCAAGTCTCAGGTATCTTGTTATAGTGGCACAAACTAAGAAACCATTGGTCTTGGCAATTCTTTTTTAGATAGGACATGAAAAGTTTAGGCAACAAAATAAAAAATAGATACCTGAAACTACATCAAAACTAAAATTTTCTGCACAGCAACGGAAATTAACATAGTAAAAAGGTAACATATGGAAGAAAATACTTGCAAACCACGTATTTGAAAAGAACTTAATATCCAAAGTATATAAAAATTTCAATAACAAGACAAATAATTTAAAAATGGGCAAAGGACCTGAATAGACATTTCTAAAAAGAACATCTTTTGATCTTAACATCTTTTGATGTACCCATTGACAATTTTATATGTCTATAACTATCAGGAGGTGTAAACCAAACTAATCATCAGGTAGCCATAAACCAAAACTACAATGAGATATTACCTCATACCTGTTGGAATGGCTGTTACGAAAAAATACAAAAGATATGGCTGGGCATGGTGGCTCATGCTTGTAATCCCAGCACTTTGGGAGGCTGAGGAAGGAGGATCACTTAAAATCAGGAGTTCAGGACCAGCCTGAGTAAAAAAGTGAGACCCTGTCTCTACAAAAAATTAAAAAAATAGCTGGGAGTGGTGGCATGCATCTGTAGTCCCTGCTACTTAAGAGGCTGAAGAGTGAGGATTGCTCGAGCCCAGGAGTTTGAGGCTATACTGAGCCATTATTGTACCCATGCACTCCAGACTGGACAACCTAGAGACCATGTCTCAGAAAACAAACAAAAACCAAAAGATAATAAGTGTTGATGAGGATGTGGAGAAAAGGGAACCTTTGCATACTGTTGGTGGGAATGTAAATTAGTATGGCCATTACGGAAGAGTATGAAGGTTTCTCAAAAAAATTAAAAATAGAACTACCGTATGATCCAGTAATCCCACTATTGGTTATATTTCCAAAGGAAATGAAATCAGGGTCTGAAGGAGATATCTGCACTCCCTTGTTTATTACAACACTGTTCACAATAGCCAAGGAAACAAAACAACCTAAATGCCCATCAACAGATGAATGAATGAAGAAAATATAGTACATACACACAATGGACTATTATTCAGCCTTTAAAAAAATAAAGATGTCCTGCTAGATGCAACAACATGGATGAACCTTGAGAACATTGTGTTAAATAAGCCAGTCACAAGGATAAGTATCTCATGATGCCTCCTATATGAGGATTGTAAAATAGTGAAACTCATAGAAGCAGAGTATAGAATGGTGGTTGCTAGAGGCTGGAGGAGGGGAAATAGCTATTAGTCAAAGTGTACAGAGTTTCAGTTATTCAACATGAATAACTCCTAGACATCTACTCCATAGCAACAGTGACTATAGTTAACAATACAGTACTGTACACTTAACATTTTGTTAAGAGGACAGATCTCATGTTATGTGTTCCTACTACAATTAAAGGAAAAATATGTATAGTTAATTTTAAAAAGGCAGAGAGAGTAGATGTTAAGTGTTCTCAGCAAAGAAACAATAACTGTGAGGTATTGTATTTAATTAACTAGACTTAGCTATTTCATAATGGACATGTACACATGTACACAGTTAATATGTACACTTTTTCATCATTTAAAAAGTATGGTTATATAGGGACTTAGCTTCTGAGCAAAGTGCATCAAATATGTAGAATTTTGGATATTACTAACAAATTATCTACTTTATGGAAGGATATACAATTATGCTTGATTGAATAACGAGTCTCCTCAGTGTTTTAAGTTATAAGTTATCTAACTTACCTAATCGTATCAGCCTATTCCTTTCCTTTCCTATTCCTTTCCTTAGTAGCACTCACCCCAGTTTGAATTGTTCAACATTTGTTTACTAGTTTAATGTTTATGGAGCTTCACTGGAGTATAAGCCTCCTGAGAGCAGGAACCCTGTGTCTGTGCTGTTTTCAGCATCAAAAAGACTTTTTGACACATAAGAAGAGCCTAATAAATATTTGTCCGGTGATTTGCAGATGATTGGATTCAGATATATTTCAAAGACCCAAAGTTTATAAATGCAAAACTGGATCGTTTATACCTTTGGGACACCATTTTGATTGTCATTGTAGAATGTGAATATTTTAAAGTTTAGTTGCTCAAGGCTTATGGAGCCAGGAGAAGACAGGATGAGATCGGTTCAAAGCAGATGCCTGGCCAGTGTCAGCGGTGTTCTAGCAGATCCACATCCTGGGATAATGTCTAGGGAGGAGGCTGAGCCTAGTCGAGGTGAATTCCTACTTCTGTTGCACTGCGAAAGTTAGAGCAAGGGAATTAATTTGTTTTGACGATTTGTTTAAGTTGTAAGTGCTTTTATGTCTATTTTTATTTACTATAAAAATGGTGGGTGGAGAAATAGTATTTTTCATTTTTAACCACACAAATATTACCCTAACCTACCCAAGCAAAATTTCCCTTGAATCGTTGCAAGTATTTCATGAATTTTGAATGTCTATGTAGAATAACAATAGTCACCTGAAAGGAAGTAATAAAATATTTCTAGTGTGAAATCCTGTTTATAAAGCAGATCAGGAGAGGGAACAATGCAAACAGATTTATGAGAGTCAGATTTCTAGAAGCTCACACAGAGATGGACTATTAGTGTGGTGCACACAGCCTGCAGGGTAAGACGACCTGAAGCTTCACCTGTGTAATAATCTCCTGCTACGTGTTAGGCCAGGGATCTCTCAGACTTAACTTACTTGCCTGGGAATGTTAGATGTGTTTGACCATCTCACTGCAAACCTGCCTATACTTATAGCTGTTGCACATTTTTGTTTTTTCTTTTAACGTGCGCACCTGTGCTCTGACTCAACCTAGAAAAGGAATACAAGTTGCACAGAAACCGTGGCAAGAAATAAGGTTTCTGACTGAGGAAAACCAGATTTCTTTCAACTCTACTCACCAACAGTTACAGAAGCAGTATATGTTTTTTTTTCCCTGAGCTCAAATTTGTCATCTGCTAAGTGGTAATTTGTTATTACGTGTACTCCAGATGCTTTACATACAGGGTCTCCTTAATCCTCACAATAACCCTATATAGGGGGTTTTTGATGGGTCGTCTTGGCTAGGGTTTTATTGATCCCGTGTCACCCGGAATTCCTTTTCTCATGTGTTCTGGTTAGGGTGGGCCCTGAGTAACATCCTCTTTCCCCTTGGAGCTGGAAGGCTAAGAGAAGCACAGCTATTTTTGTAGTACACATATCTTCTCTCTGCTATTCAAAGACTAGTCTAGGTGCTACTGTGAAGGGATTTTGCAGTTATAATTAAAGTCCCTAATCAACTGACCTTATGCTAATCAAAAGGGAGATTAGACTAGCTAGGCCTGAAAACAGTTGAAAGGACTTTAATAAAAGACGGTGTAGGCCTTCTTCCTTGAGCTCAAAGATGCCCAACAATGGCTAGACCTGTGACTGCGCTCCTTCCCCCTGAACCTTGGGGTTCAGCTGCTCATCACCTTCCTGACTGCCACTCAAGGACTTTGGACTTCCTTGGCTGCCACAATGGTGTGAACCAGTTCCTGTAATAAACCTCTTTATGCTGAACCCTGACTGCTACATCCCATCCGGTGGATAATATTTCCAACACTATTATGCATATAAGGAAGTTTGAAGAGTTTATTATGTTACCTTGTGTTTTGCAGTTAACTTTAGAGTCTTGAGTTGAAGCTATACTGCCTAGGGATCACAGAGGTTACCAAACTTCCTGAAAAGGTCTTAGACAATCAGATAGGAAAACAGACCAGGTCCCAGAAGGCAGGCATTTTATGTGTCTTGCTTACCACTCAGCCTCGTTTATTGGGAGTCTGGCAGGTGGAGGTATTTGTTGTTGAATGAATGAATAATTGAAAAATGCAAAGTGCTAATCAAATAGGTGTTGTTACTATAAATGACAGTATTTCAAATGGCTTGGGATCTTATAAAATCATACGTAGTTACAGCAGTTTTTGCAAGCTTGGAAGGAAAATCTCCTTTTCCTTTTTTCTTTAGCTCTGTAATTTGGATGGAAAACCAAAGATTCACGATCTTGTCTCAGCTTGACCACTTTGTTTTCTCGGCCAGTCAATTGAAGAACGCCGACTTAAGTTTCAGGCATATAAAATAGCAAGACAACAGCACTCACTCTGTGTGTCACAAAAATGTCATTTAGGGAGATTAGATAATATCTGAATGCCTGGATTTTGAGTAGCCGTGGTTAGCAGGGCTTTGTATTTGACACTGAGAGAAATCAAAAGAGGCTGCAGTCTCTGCACCGTGGGGAATGGACATTCAGGGGCACGTGGGACAGCATACCTGGAAGGAGCAGAGAAGTAAGAGCCAAATGCATATTCTTTTTGTGTAAATGTGTACCTTTAATGGAGAAATTGGGTTTTGGGAAATTAAAATAGCAAATTTTCTGTTAAGAATACAGGGATTTTGCTTTTTAAAGTTATGTCTGTATCTCCAGCAACTAGGACAATACCTTGCAGATAGTAAGTGTTCAATACATATTTGCTTTAAACAATGAAGTTTTAGATGAGTTTTCAGAAGAGGAATAGAACACAGTGTATCAGAAAGAAAGGCAGCAAGCAATCTGGCAAGGAGGGATGTACAACAGAGCACTAAAGCCTCAGCTCTCCTTGAACTCAGGTGCTAACATTTCTCTCTTGTACAAAACTGGATTTGCCAGGCTGTGTTCAAAGTCATATTCTGATTCTGAAATATATTATTTCCTAAAGAAAGAATTCTAGCCTTGGGCTGTGACATTCAAGCTATTTTACCAAAGAGGTTTCCCTAAAGTGTAACATGAATTTCTCTTATAGCTCTAAAGAACAGATACAATGGCAGGGGCTTACTTTAGGGATTCTTTTAGAAATACCTTTTTTCCAGCTTGATTGTTTCTCACAAGGCCATAATTACCTGAGAAGCTTTCAAGCCCTTCCAAGGGACTTCAAGATCATTGGGGATTTGAAAGCAGCTCTAATGATAGAGGCAGGAATGAGGCACTAGGGTGCTCTGGGTAGAGAATTTCTGTGGAAAGTTGTTTCATTGCTTTCTTCTGTATTAAATTTTCCTCTGTGGTCTCCAGGTGCAGGTCTAGGCCCTTATTTCTGCGTGAGAGCGGGCGGGAGCCCAGTGCAGGACAGAGTGATGCTTGCTGGGGCAGAGCACGTTGGGATTTTTATTTCATTTTGTTTTGACAGCCAGATCCATCTTACAACCTTCCTGTTCTTTGTTTCCATTCGCAGTCTTAGGGCATTAATTAAAGACTCCCTCTCACCTGATTCACAGAGAATCTATCTGAAAGTTCAGGGCTGTCAACGAAATGTGCCATCACGCAGCACCAGCACAGTCCTAGGAAAAATACCAACAAGCACATTAAACAAAAGAGGAGTTAAGAGGCAGTAAGACAAATTTCCTAGGTATGTGCCATTTCACTGCAAATCCACTTTAATATCTTTCAGGTTACACTTGACTTGTGCATATAAAGCATGTGGAAACAAGAACTGAAACCTAATAATTCAGAGAGCAAGAATGAAATGTGACAAGGTTTTCATGATTGAAAATGAAAATGAAATCAATTGCTTGCTCTGTTGGCTTAAGAGAATAAATTGGATTACCAAAACTTTAATTTAGCCAAGAAGACACAGCTTTTTGTTGAAAAAAGAAATGACTTTGTTTATCAATTATCTATGAAGTATCAAAGAGTAGGACTCAGGGAAAGAGGAATGCACTTAGAGTCCTGGCTTCCAGGCTGAAAGGAAGCGTGGAATCATTTCAAGCAAGCTATTTAACCTTTCTATGACTCAAATTATCCATCCTTTAAAATGGCAAACCTATTATCATCATCAAAAGCATTTACCAAGTGCCTCACTTTGCATGGTGCTGGGATGTGGGAAACTTTCAGATTATACCAAAAGACATAAAAGCTTGACTGAAGTCAGTATATTAAAAAGAATGTCATGCATTAATAAAAAATATTGTTTTATTTTTGGCCAAGAATCAAAGTTATTTTCCATATTGAAATTAGAGTTTTATGTGAGATTTAAATACTGACAGCTATATATACATATGTATGTGTATCTATCTATCTGTCTATGTCAGTTTTCACTGACTCTTAATTATATGATAAAAATGTCAAGGGACTAGAGGGAAAATAATCTGAACTTCACCCAGTGTCTTCTGCCTGCCAACAGCTATGGGCACTTCAGGTTTGTTGCTTTACTCGATCTCCAAAATGACTTTATGAAAACAGGCTTTATTAGCTGTTCTCTATAGTTGGGGATCTAAAGTGCAGAGAGAGTACATAGCACAGTCCAGCTCCACACAGTAGAGGGCAGCTTCCAACCCAATGTGACTGATTCTTATGTAAGAAGCAGGACTGGATTCAGGAGGCCAGGTTCTGACACTGGACCAAATGGAGGACTAGCTAAAACAGGTCCTTAGTGGAAGCAGCTTTCTGTTAAGACACACCCACCAGCATGCCATGTCAGTTTACCATTGCCATGGTAACATCCAGAAGCTACCACCTCTTTCCATGGCAATGACCCAACCAACCGGGAGATAACACTGTGATCCTGGAAATGTCTGTATAAACTGCTTCTTAATTTGCATATAATTAAAAGTTGGTGGAAATAAGAGTTCAGCATTGCCTCTGAGCTGCCACTCTGGGCTCATTGCCTATGAGGTAGCCCTGCTGCAAAGAGCGTAAGTAGCTCTGCTGCTGCTGTACACTGCTGCTTCAGTAAAAGTTACTGTTTAACAAAAGTTGCTGTTTAACACCACTGCTGGTGATTGAGTTCTTTTCGGGGCAAAGCGAGGAACCCTCCTGGGCTAAACCTCACTTCTGGGGCTCGCCTGTCCTCCATGAACTCCACAGCCTGAGCTCCTTTTATTTCCACCAACTTCCATGCTCTGCAAAAGATGAGGCTCCCCAACGTCATGAACAGCCAGCAAGCAGAAGATGGGTCACGAAGGCCACTGCGGTGAGTGGAGCTTGCAGAGCTCACTTTCCAGCAGGCTGACCTGCAGGAGGACTGCCAGGCCACCCAGATGGTGTCAGAACTGTACCCTCAGTTTGGCCATCTTGTTATTTGTCCTGAGCGAGGATAGACATGGCAAGCCTGTACCTTCCACGGTGAGCCAAGGAGGGAAATTTAGGTCATCATCTGACAGAAATATCCTTTTGCAAAGAAAGTGGCTTTAGTGGAAATGGGACTAAGTTTTCCAGGTTGCCTGTCAGGACTGATGAAATTACCTTCATCAAAACATATCCTTTGGGCTTATGTCAGGTGCTCAAAGAGACTTGTTTGTTGCCATGGTTTTGAGCTGTCCACATGAGGCTGGAGCAATCACTTTCTAGGTATTAGAGTAAGGTGGCTCTGAGGTTGAGAGCAGTGACGGGTGAGCTAGGAGCAGCATTGTCGGAACTATGCTTCCTGCACCCCTGCTCTTCTCCCCGTTCCCTTCCCAAGTCACGCTTCACTTGAACAAAGCAGGTGTAACCTCAGATGGAGAGAACATTACTACATATAGAAAACCTAATTTTAGTAAACTATGATTTAAACCCTGGTTCTACCACCACCCCACCCCCTCCGCCCCGTGAAGTGACTTTGAGAAAGTTACTTACGATTCTGAATATCAATTTACTCAAGTATATTCTCCAAAGTGGGAATAACCTTCATGAATCACTGGAAGATGTGAATAAAACATCATGTGGTTAAGTACTTTGCATGATGCTATCATGATAAGTCCTCTGTTAACATTAATTTCCCTTCCCTTTTTAGTTTCATCTAAGCCTTTTTATCCCCAAAGAATGGGGTAATTAGGACATGCTATCTTTGTTGCAAACAGTTTAGAGCCATGTGTAAACTGAACAATTAAGGTGAGCAGAGACCAGGTAAGCAAACACAATGATTAGGAAACAGTAAGTTTCAGCCATCAGTCAATTGAGGAAGGAGGGGAAATGAGAGGTTTTCAGCATGTGTGAGAATGTTCACGGTCTGTATTCCAAAGATCAAATCAGATGTGAACTGATTGGAGTGCGGTTACACAATGCATGGGACACCACTGGGGATCGTTCCCAAGACAAGGTCAAAAGAGGTAGGGCAGAAGCAAGATCCCAGCAAGGCAGAAAACAAATTCGGGAATTATAAAAGAATGGTGATGGTGAGGAGAGGAGCAGAGTTCATGCTCCCTCCATGATATCCAAGGATGGAATTCCAGGAACTTGAATGGGAAAATCTTTATTTTCACTAATCTCTAATTGTAATTTTGCATTTCTTTAAATAATGAAACTTAGATAACAATCTCTATAGTATTAGCAGTAACTCCAACTTGCTCAGAAATCACATATGTTACCTTAAGGTTATTGTTGTTATTATATAGCATTGTTACACTTACAATTCTAAAATTATGATAGTTACTAGATCTGACTCTAGATTTGCTCACTGGAGCATTAATGAGTAAGCATATATCATTGTTAATATTATTTTGATAACTACCCAGTATAACTGGATTCTTTGGTAAACCTAAATATCTTATTTCCACACATTATTCCAAGAAAGGATCAATAGGCTTCACCAGATCTCAAAGAGTCCATAGCAAAACCTACTTAAGAACACTTGAGAGGGATATAAAATAAAAGAAGGGTAACTTTCAAAATGACAGAGATTAGACCCTGTTATAGTTGATGAGGATTAAGCCTTGAGAGAGAAAGTGAAGACATAAACTTCCAGGTTGGGGGAGTAGAGATTTTAAAGGAGGACTAAGAAAGACATATCATTTACAAGTTGGCATTGAACAAAAAGAGATAACTCTTCCTATGAGACTGAAAAGATAAGACTGATTATGGAGATAGACTCATTTTTAAGGGGCAGGTATTAGAGTTTGAAGGAGTACCTGCTTGATGATTTCAGATTTATTGATGTGGTAGAAGATAGGTTTTCAATAAAGACTGAGGTGTGGATTAGGGTGAAGGCTTAAGATAGTTAAAATTTGGAGTAGTCATTGAGAAGTCTTGGAGAACGTGCTGACTCAGAACACAAACTAGGCTTCCTGATTGCAGTCCTGTGATTGTCTCTGACTGGGAGCAGCTGCTACAAGTCACATGGAATGATTCCCAGCTCAGCCAGACCCTTTCCTCACATGCTAGGTGCCATCTTCAATCAGTGTCCTAGTTCACATGTTACCTACTCTCAGGTCCCAGCTCTCTGGCCCTAGCTCTCTCAGTAGTGCGAGTGGCCCCCTCTCCAGTGCTCCTGCTGGGGCGTCTGGAAATCATTGCTACAGAAGTCTTGCCCATCCAGAGATGGCACTGCTTTGACTCAGACTCTTCTTTATTGACTGCTATCTTCCCAAAGCAGCATGAAGAATGCATCACTTGCTACTTGGCTGTAGAAATCCACATACATGGAATTGAAATCTCGCTATCCTCATCGGTGAAGTTGTTGAGGCTTTGCAGGGGAAAATACCAATGGCATAATAAACAGGGCTGTACTGAAATGATCCCCCTCCCCCATCCTTCTTTGATTTCCAGATCCTTCTCCCTAGTGATCACACGGAGCCACGACTGTCCCCACCTGGTAGTGTCCTGAGCAGGGAGGGGTAGCATGGGTAAGGAGAATGCAGGGTTGTCCTTTGCCAATCCTAAGGCTCTAGGGCAAATTGAAAATTTGGCCCAAACAGGGATTCAGGACTACGCTTGATGCTAGTTATTGGACCTTATCATCTCTGCAGAGTATCCAACTTTTGAGAAGGAATCTGTGTTTGATTCATTGCTCTCTTTGCTGGAATGTCCTTTATCAGGCTCTCAATTAATATGTGTTTGATAGATATGGGGCAATACAGCATAGATTATATGACATGAATTAGTGTGTGTTCATATCCAACACATAAGAAAATGGAAATTAAAACATCACCCAATTAATGTGATCCATGCAGAAATTCAAACTGAAAATCAGACTTGAATACAGATTTTTTTTCATGTCATTCAGTTTGCCTGTATTGAAAAAAAATTGTTAAATCTATGAACTCTTGGTCATTTTTGTATAAAAATAAGTTATTTATTCTCTCCATAAAAAACTACAAATCAAAACTGTGTGCCCTAATTAGGTTTAGAGAAAAAAAGGAAAAGCAGAGAAACATGCCATATGTGGGTTTTACCATTAAAAATGTGCACTAATACACTAAAGAAAGAAAAATATTTTAGCATGGGTATATACAGATAGAGTTTTTAAGCCTAAAGATGAAAATAATATTTATGAGGCTTGATTTCTAACATCAGAGGATGTTGACTTTTAGATAATCTATTGGATCCTATGGATGGGTGCTGAGAGCATGTTGTATATCATTTTTTCACAAATGCAACAGTCCACTGGCTCTTTCCCACATGGAGTGCCGTTCATGAGGCATGGAAGTCCTGTGCAATTTCTGCAGTTTTGTAATTCCAGAGTGAATCACTGACTAGCCTCAAAGGGTTAGTTTTTTGGCTTGTAGTTTGTTCCTCTTTTTTTCCCACCCTGTACCTACTTCTTAGGCATAAAACCATGTGGCATAAGTTTCCAGGGTGCTGAATTTCCTTTGCATTGCATAAACCTGTCCCTCCTCATGCCCTGCCATGGTGAATCAATGCAAAATTTTGGTTTCTACATTACTTCTCACTTCTGACACTGAATCCAATTCATCACAAAAGACCACAAAGTAGATAAAACTCCACAATTTAGGGCAGGCTAGAGGTAGTTTTTCCTTATCAGAGTTCAGTTTAAAAGTTTACAGTGAGCTGTTCAGAGACAGATTCCAGGGAGGTGAGATGAGCTGTCACCATCACTGGCTCACTGATGACCTGTGAACTGGAAATGAGCACAGAGTAAAGTCCTTGTCAAATTCCTGTCTTCCTTCCTTGGCTGTTCTCATGTACTGTTCTCAGAGGTAATTTAAGAACCTCCAAATGTGTAAGGCTGACTGTATGGCATAAACACTGAAGCGCCTGTGTTTTGCTTCCTCTCAGGAAGAAATGCAAGCATTCAAAGTTCTCCTCTTCACCACGACTGCCGCTGGCATGCCCTCAGTCAGCTCCTACTGTAGGGTGGACCCATGCAGCTGCTCCCGACAGAAAGTAAAGGACCTGTAGGAAACAGATTTCCTTCCTGAAACACATGCAGGGACATTTTAACACAACATAACAGAACTAAAGAGGAAAGAGAAGGCCCCTTCCCCGTTCCTCATCAGTTGCACCTGATTTTCAATGAATTCATTCTTTACCTATGAGCTCTGAGTTTGCTCTATAGAAGCACTGTCCATCAGCACTTTATGCCACGCTAAGAACGCCCTCCAGCTTCACTCTCCAGTCCAGTAGGCACTAGCCATGTGCAGCATTGGGCATTTGAAACCTGACTACCATGACTGAGGAAATGGATTTTGAATTTAATTTCACTTGATTTCATTTAAATTTAAATAGCTGTATGTGTGGACAGTGCAATTCTAGAGTTTAGGTTTCATTTAAGTCCATGGTGGTTTTAAAATCATACAAGCTGCAGGTGGACTATGTTGAAAACACTAACATATTATGTTAATTTTTGTCCAAACATGAATGTCTTTTATTTACAAGACTACACTGGTTGCCCATTGAAGGTAGTGGACTAAATGTTGGTTTTGTCTTCCCTTCTCTTCTCCCATTCATTTTTCCCCCTTCTCCTCCAAAACACTGCAAACATAATATAGAATTAGTGATGAGGATAGATTTACAGTAGCAGAGATTATGGGAGGCAGGGCAGTAGTTACTAGATGCTGAATTTCAAATTTTTCTGAATTCTGAAAACATATGGGAACATATTGATGGAAAAAGAGAGTTAAAGAAGCTATGGCCCAGAGTGGGATAGTAGAGGAAGTCAAAGATCATTTTCTTGTAAATCAGTTGATAAAAAAAAAAAAAAAAAAAAGACATGGCATCCAACAGTTATCAAAGATGAGAGTGAGATGGGTGGAAAATGAGTTAATTTAAACGGCATCAAATGAATGTTTCCCTGAGTAGAAACCTCACCAATTTCCTTACCACAGAACAAAGAGGTAGGCAATTCAGAATTGATCTTTGGACAAAACCCACAGCGTGTTAACCCTCTCTTTTAGTTGGACAAGTTTGCTGAGAATGAGGATTGCTGGTGGAAGGTGGAGAGTTCAGATGGAAGCTTCATTGAACCAGCTCTGGAAGGCCCCAGAGAGGCCTGTGTGCACCCACACAAACAGAGCCCCCAGACTGGCTTTCATTCAAGGAGAAGCCCAGCAAGAAAACACACAAAGATTTGTAATACAGGAAATGGAAATGGATGGTTCCCAACATGCTGAGGACTGTCAGCATGTGAAAGAAAGGAACAGAAAAAGCACAAAAAATTCAGGAGGAAGCCAAGAAAATTTGGAGATGAGTCGACATTTTGAAAAATATTATTGCTATCATTATTTTATAAAGCCTTTAATTATTAACCTCAGAGAAACCAAAGAAATGTCAAATATAAAGAAAAAATGCAGGCTGCTATGAAATATGAACAATCAAGGACAAAGAACATCTCTTGAAAATTAGAAATATGCTCGCTGAAATAAAAATAAATGTTAATAAATGAAAGATGAGTGATTATAGTGAGTAAAAACTCCAGAAAATACAAAGCAATGTATAATATCAGGAAAAGATCAAAAGTATGAAGGAACAAAAAAAGGCCAATGTCCAATACATAGGAGTTCCAGAAAGAAAGAATAGAAAAAATGATGAGGAGAAAAATAACAAAAAATCTTTCATGGAGGTTAAGTTTAACCCAAATCTTTAAATTAGTGTTACAAAGCAATACTGGAAGAACGAATGAAGCATAAAATACCATGAGAATGCCATCGTCCAAATAGGGTGAAAAGTAAAATCTGGGATGCATTTAATACTTGATGAATCCCTGACTTCTAAGCTGGAACACTCACTTTTGAATTATTGATGTGTCATGGCCTTTGACTTGGGAAGGGTGTATGTTGATGTCTGTCTAGCATGGCTCCACAGGAACCAATATTTACTAGAAAGTGTAAATATAGATTACCGATTTTTAAGTTTAGTGTTTACAGACAGAGCTCACATACTATGATTTCAAAACATATAAATATTATTAATCATAATAATGTAAAAGTTTATGGTTAACTGAAGATGGGAGTGGGGAGTTGGGAAGATGGAGGTAAAAACTGTCAATAATATCCTATTTATAGGCTAAACTCTCAAGCAATAGTGCTCACCATTGGTGGGACAGCAAATAGAGTGTAAGCATATTATTTGATTTTATAAATGGAGTTACCAGAGATATAATATTGTAACATAGCTTTAAACAGCTGGAGAGAGGAAAAAATGGTTGTGAAAGGTGATCAGTGAGCTAAATTCACAGCGTCTATGCTCTGGTGTCAGTAGGTAATGCCTAAGTAGAAATAGTGGTCTACTATTTACGTTTATGAAAATGCCAACAAAAAATATGAAAACCATTAAGAGTCATTTTGAGTCTCAGAAGTGAAGCAGAGCAAGAAAGGGTAAAATGCAGTGGGTTAAGAAAGCGTTGCTCAAATTTGCCTGTATAACAAACCTACACATGTACTCCTGAACTTAATATAAAAGTTAAAGAAAAGGAAAGTGTTGCTGTTCATTACAGGCTCTTCTATTGGTTTTCCTTTAACCATATATGCATATTACTTTGATTAAAATAAGAAAACAACCTGGACACATTCAACTTATACAGAACATTTGAAACCACTGAATACATTTTAACTATCTGAGAAAATAGTGGGGCTGAACTAAAAAAATCTGCAGAGGTCTTAGAAAATTTAGTCAATTAAAATGACCTTGATACTTGAGTATTATAAAAGATGTGTCAATAAATGAAATTATAAATGAGCAAGAAGTTTACATAAAGATAAGCAATAAAGCTTTTAATTCATGTCCTATAGGCCAGATTAATGTTTTAATTTCTGTTCATGTCATTAAATTTAAAGAGTTTTACTATAAATATTTCAAGTCCTAAAAAACTCAGAGATACTGCCTTTTCAGTGAGCATGTAGGCCCATGTTTTAAAATTTTTGTAATCTAAAAAGGACTTCTCAGTTCATCACAAATTTTTTAAGAGATGAAGGTTGTATATGAATGTAGCAGCTATCAAATCAAATCCCATGTGTTCTTCCAGTTTTCTCAAACAACACATCCTAGCTATGTTGACCTAAGGAACAAATAACAAATTTGTACCTTCAACTCTTCACCACTTCTTGGCTTCTAGTCTCCTTAGTCGTCTGCTTGGCAACCCAACTGGCTGTCCCATTCCTGAGTGCTTCCCTTTTTTCTCCAAGAGTCACTATTATCCAGACTGATGAGCCTGAAGTACACACATTTACTACAAAATTGCAGGGGGACCATCTCTTTTCTTAGACAATGATAATACCACTAATAATACCTGTAGGCAATTCTGAACACCCATAGGTGCTAGTTGCTTTACTAATGTATGTATTTACATTTTTTTTTTTTTTTTTTGGATACAGAGTCTCGCTCTGTCGCCCAGGCTAGAGTGCAGTGGCATAATCCTGGTTCACTGTAACCTCTGCCTTCCAGCTTCAAGTGATTCTCCTGCCTCAGCCTCCCAAGTAGCTGGAACTACAGGTGTGTGCCACCACGCCTGGCTAATTTTTTTTTTAACGTTTAGTAGAGATGGGGTTTCGCTGTGTTAGCCAGGATGGTCTCAATCTCCTGACTTCATGATCCACCCACCTCAGCCTCCCAAAGTGCTGGGATTGCAGGAGTGAGCCACTATGCCCGGCCTATTGAATATGTTTGATGAAGAAACAGCATCTTTGTATACCTAAGTGTCTTATTCAAAGTCACATAATTGATCAGCGTTAGGGCTAAGGTCAGATGTTTTCTGGCTCTAGGTCAGATGTTTTCTCTAATACATCATAGCTCCCTTTCTGGTTCTTTCTAAGGCATCTACATCTGTGAATAATCATTCATTTCTATGTATTTGTCATTATATGCATGAAGGAGAGATACTTGCAATTTTTTTTGTATCTTAGTCATAAGATCAGAATTATTTTAGGATATTGAGCCAAGTCATACTAAAAAGAACAAACAATTCACATTTGTAATTTTGTGCAGGTAGACAGTTTGATGCAATGGAAATTCATGGCCTTGAGTCACAGAGGTCTTTCCTTGTGGTTTTGAGAAAACCACTTAACATCTCTGAACCTCAATATCCTGACTTCTAATATAGGAATAAACAGGTCAGTATGAGAATTACTCAAGAACATGCTGTCAAATGCCTGTCAACATAAGCATTGTCTTCCTTCTTATCTACATCCCATCCCGTGTCCCCCAGTGGGTCGTTCTTGTCTTCTGAAAGTAAAGGGATCTATTTCTTGTACACTTAATATGCGTTCCACCTTGGGCTATTATGCTTTTATTTATTTCTTCCTGTTCTCTTGTCCAGTTTTCTGTATAGTTAAAATGGTTCGAGCTGCTTTCTCCCTTACTGTTTCTTCCATGCTGTAATGTTGGGTGGGGCCTGAGTTGGACCTATAGCCCAAGGAAAATCCAGCCTGCTTGCCTGCTCATCTCTTTCAACTCCCATATCTAAGCAGGTCTTTGTGTTCTCTCTCAACCAGCAGCCCACGGTGACATGAGTGAATGCTTCTGTACACACTGCACTGTCTGTCTGCTTATCATCTGACAGAGTCAACCTTACCATCGCTCTTCCTGTCTTTGCAGTTCTAGTGAATGAAACTTGTTAACCTTGACAGTGTCTCTCTTGCAGCATTAGCCATCGTGAGAGTGCCCTTCAGTTTCTGTGCTGGTTCTGCCCAAGAATCAAGTCCATACCCAAATCAATATTATGACATTTAATTAGAAAATTTTAAGCAGTGCATTTCTTTTACAAAGGCAGTGAGTGTCTTCTTCCTAGAGGCCACTTTTTCCCTGTATAATTTTTCATGCCAAATTCAAAAGTTTTGAATATTGAATCACAGTGGTATTTCTTGAAAGGCAATATTTCAAAGTGAGATTATTCCTGAAGGACCCGTATTATTTTCTGTAATAACATGGCAATAGGGAGGCCTAAATAAATGTGTTAGCAGCAGCATATTCTCAGACCAACCTGAGCATGCAGTGAAGTGAAAAAATCTAGAGTCCACCCACAAGATCACTCCTAAATAAAACATCCATAAGGTTACCTGAGCAGCTCACATTCATTCATAGTTCAACATATTCTTAAGTGACTACTGTGTGCTAGACATTCTTCTAGGCACTGGGAAACGTCAATGAACAAAACAGATAAACTCTCTGCTCTCACATTCTAGAGGAGGAGACAAACGAGCAAATAAACAATATATGATCTATAGTGGTAAATGCTAGAAAGAAAAGGAAGGGAAGTACATTAGTTTTCTAGGACTGCTATAATAAATTGCCACAAACTTGGTGGCTTAAAACAACAAATTTACTTTCTCATGGTTCTGCGGGCCTAGAGTCTCAAATCAAGATGTCAACAAAAATTCATGCACCCACAACCCACTGATTTTCCACAAAGGTTTTAAGAACACACATTGGGGAAAAGACAGTCTCCTGAATAAATGTGCTGGAAAATTGAATATCCACATGCAGAAGAATAAGACTAGATCCCTGACTCGCTGTTTACAAAAATTAAAATAGATTTAAGACAAATATAAAACACGAAACTACTAGAAAGAAATGTAAGGGAAACGCTTCTTGACATTGGACTGGGCAGGAATTTTTTCAAAATAACATCTCAAAAGCATAGGCAGTGAAAGCAAAAACAGGCAAATAAGATTATATCAAACTAAAAAGCTTTAGCACCAGAGAAAACTATTAACAGAGTCAAGAGACAACCTACAGAATGAGAGAAAATATTTATAAACTTTATATCTGACAAGGGGATAATATCCAAAATATGCAAGGAACTTAACAGCAAAACTACAAATAAACCAATTAAAAAGTAGGCAAAAGAGCTTAATAAACATTTCTTAAGAAGTATGAATGGCCAAAAGCTGTATGAAAAAATGTTCAATATTACTCATCAGGGAAATGCAAATCAAAACCACCATGAAATAACTCACTCAGAATGACTGTTGTCAAAAAGAGAAAAAGTGTTGGCAAGGATGTGGAGAAAAGAGAAGACTTACACACTCCTGGTGATGACTACAGCCATTCTGGAAACCAGATGGAGGTTTGTCAAAAATTCACAATAGAACTACCCTATGATCCAGCAATCCCACTGCTGGGTGTATGTCCAAAAGAAATGAAATCAGAATCTCAAAGAGATATGGGCATTCCTCTGTTTATTGCAGCACTGTTCACAATAGCCAAGATATGGAATCAACCTAAGTGTCCAACAGTAGATGAATGGATGCAGACAATGGTATAGACACACAATGGAATACTATTCAGCCATAAGAAAGAACGAAATTCCATTGTTTGTACAACATGAATGTACCTGGGAACCTGGTGGACATGTGCTAAGTGAAATAAGTCGGACACATAACGATAAATAACACACGATCTCATTTGTGGAATAATTTTTAAAAAGTTGACATCATAGAAGTGGAGAGTAGCGCAGTGGTTACTAGAGACTGGGAGGGAGGAGGAGATAATGGGAAGGGGATGGTTAATGGGTGTAAAATTACAATTACCTAGGAAGAATAATTTTGGTGCTCTATTACAACCGTAATCGCAGTGGGTAACTAGAGTTAACAGTCAAATATTATCTATTACAAATTAACTAGAAGGGAAGCTTTTAAACAATCTCACCTGAAAGAAATGATAAATGCATGAGGTTATGGAAACATGACCCTGATTAGATCATTATGCAACATACATATGTATTAAAACATTATACTGTATAAATATGTATAATTATAATATGTCAATTAAAAATTAGAAAAAATATAAAAATAAAGATGTCAGGAGAGCCATGGTCCAGCTGAAGTCTGGAGGGGAGATTCCTTTTTTGCAGCCTCCCCTATCTAGTGGCTCCAGGCAGGCCTTGGCTTGTGACTGTATAACTCTAATCTTTGCCTGGTCTCTGCACAGATTTCTTCTCCTGTCTCTTATAAGGACATTTGTCATTGAATTTAAAGCCCACTTAGTTGATTCAGGATTATCTCATTTCAACATCCTTAATTATTTTTGTGAGTACCCTATTTCCAAATAAGGCCACACGAGCTGTTTCTGTTTTCCACTGCAGAGTTAACAAAAAGAACCCCGGGTGAGGAAGAAAGAGTCTACCTTATTTGAAACAAGGATCTTTGCAAATATGCTTAATTTAGAATGCCAAATATGGACGCATCTTTTGAGGGGCCACTATGCAACCCATGACCGGTAGGGAGGTCAGAATGGTGGAGTCCCAGATGCTTTTGGGGGAAATCTCAAAATTTCCCCCAAATTGGGGGAAATCTGAAGAGTTGATGTATGAGCACAAACATTAATTGAGGGGCTAACTCACATGCATAGCTTAAGAATGAGAACTCCAGTGGAAGAAATGGCAGGTCCTTATGGTATGAAATGGATATGAGCTTGGCCTTTCTAGAAATTGCAAGGGAAAGTGAAGTCACTGAGGGGAAAGAGATGAGGCTAGAGAAGTACCCAATGGTTAGAGCGTGAAGGTTTGGCAGCCTTTGTGTGGCCATGCACTGGAATGGCATAAGAATGACAGGCATGCCCATGAACTCAGCATTCCAGGTGTTCCCTGGTGCCATTTTCTGACTGAGATCACTGCCTTGGTATTTTCTTTCGAGATGCTTAAGGAGCAGCTCCTGCTCCTGGCTTCAGGGATGTTCTCCGGACCTTGTTGTCTACGCTGCTTTCCTCTGTTCCTCTGTGCCATTAGTTATCTGGTTGAGGGAAGAAGCAGGAACTCCTCTTTTTCCCACTTGTCCCTTTCAGGTCACCTCTGCTGGCCTGGATCCAAATATGCTCACCAAACTGCTTCTGGTTTTCTATGATCTTTCCTCAGTTTGAGATCAGATTATCTTTCCTTCTCAAGTGCTGCTGGGTCTTTTAAAGAAGTGATTGTTCATTTGTCGTAAATTTCAAATTTTTGGTAATTACTGGTTATGGGGAAAGGGAGTGCTAGCTTTCAAGGCTCCCCGCTTATTTTTGTGGTTCCTTAACTAGAATGCCACTTTCATTTCTGTAACTTCCGCATGTAACCACAGTGAGATTCTGGGAACTGAGCTGCATTGCTTACTCTAATATACATGGAGAATTTCAAAGACCAAGGAGTCAATCACTTGGCCTTGTGGGAGTGCTAGGAGTTGAAAGACGATCCAGACCACACAAGCTGTTTCCCTCTGTTTTCCACTATAGGGTTAACAAAAAAGATTTACATTGGGTCTGGAAGAAAGAGTCTGCTGGGTGACATTCTGTCACTCAAACACCCACAGCTCCCAAGAGCATAGAAGGAAGAGATGAGAAAATGTAATCTTCACCAACTGTTTGGTATGTTAAGTGGAGTTGATTTATTTTGTAGTTGCAAAATGTATCCTAATTAAAATCACCCTGGGTATTAGCTTAACTTGAAGTCAATAATCGAAGTTTATGTTTTTCTAATCAACTATGTACAGAAATAAGTGACTATTACCCTACCCCCACACCCTGCAAAAACACACTTTTTCTCTGGGCTTGGCCTGAAACCTGAGCTCTCAGATGCATTTATTACCCAGGACACTAGAAGTGAGTAGAATTAAATACTTTATTTTTGGACTTGCAGTTAGCTTTTCCCTTCTTTAAGAACACAAATGAAAATATAAAAATTTTCAGCTCAACATAAATCTTCGCCTCCTAAGCCTTCAACAAAGGCAATAAAACACTTTTTTCTTTAATGTATAATGGAATATTTTCAAGGAAAGGATGTTCAAAGGTGACTTTCTAAGAAAAAATATACTCTCATTAATGACTGCTATGATCTTTGGAAACATTTTGCAAAAATGTGCATAGATTGCATCTGTTTATCCAGGAGAACTGTATCTATCCTTGGTCCTGTATGATCAAGCCATCCAGCTATGGTCCCTTTTCATGACAGCAAAATTAAGCCTATGTCATGGTGTCTCCCTGTTTTGCAACCAGGAATAAGGACTTTTGTATGTCAGATAGACTACAGTTTATAGATGAAGAGTCACAAAACATTCTTGGAGCCACATGGGTAAAAACAGCCCCTGGAAATTTTCTATCATATTCAAAGTGGTATTGCACAAAAGGGAAACAATGGGTTATTTAATGTAGACATTTTTCTCCGAGTCAAACTTCAATACTCTATCACTTTTTATTCTACGTGAGAAGAGAACTGAGCCATTTTAAAGTTTAAATACAGACTATGTGATTGTTTTCTTGATTTTTCCTATGAAAAAGAATTGAGTACATTTTCTTCCTGAAACAAAGATGGGGACCTTGAGTGTAACTCTGAAAATGTAAGCAGGGGCAAATTGCAGCCACTGGTAATTAGGAGACAGTCCCTCTCCAGCCTGGCAGCCCACCCTGGCCCCAACCTGCATAATTTAGAAGTAATGAAGATTTTACCTGGTGCAAGGAACATTCTCATCACTAAGCAGCAGGGGAGAGGATTTGAAATTGTGCACATGGTTTGCGGTGGAATTTAACAAGTGAAAGCATTAATTGGAAGGAAATCTACAATTGTTCTCCAGAAATGTCACGGGCAGTTCTATCATTTGATCCTTCTCACAGGAAGGGAGGTCGTTGTTAAACAAGGTAAAACAGAATAAAAGAACAACAATGCAAAGCAGCATACTCTTTATGCCACAACTGATGTTATTACCCTTTCAACTGTTGAAGCATGTTTGGAGTTAAAAAAAAAAAAAAAAAACTGTATTTTTTTTTTTCTTAAAAAGAAGCCATACTTTGATAAACATAATTTAGCAGGTTCCTCTGCAAAGCCTTAAAAGGTCATTGAGAATCCCCAAATCATGATAGATTGCTGGAAAGTTTGCCTTCAATGCTAGTCTGAAAGGCCTCTAACATTCTCCACCTGTTTAGTGCACATTTGAGAAGAGTCTGGAAGCCCAAACAGTAGTATGAAGTTACCTGTGATATCACTTTCTTGTGATGGCTTTTTAATTTTATCTGTGCTGTTTGGAGACCAAAAAATGATTTTCATAAATATTTAATAGACTTTTTTTTTCTAAGCTGAGATACCTACACACACACACACACACACACATGACGGCGAGTAAAATCTATTTTCAATTCTATTTGGAATTCAGCTGAACTGTCGGGTATACTTTGGTCTGATGTACACAGGCACACTGAGATGGGAAATTTGAAGCTGTAAGGGGATACATGGGTTTTTGAGCTGAAAACTTTTTAGGCAGCAGTGGTTTACTGGCATATTCTTTAAGAAGCACCAATGGAAAGAAAATGAAAATGTGTTCTAAGGTGTGTAATTACCAAGAATGCACCACGTATATTTGAACAATCACTGCTTATGGGCTCAGGTGCCATTATCTTGAAGACTTAAATAACCTGCAGCTTAGACTTTTATTTTCATACTTTAATTGCATGGTTTTTTGCAGTTGTAAGACACTTTGAATTGCATGTTTTTCTTATTTGGAAATGCACCAAGGATGGGTAACTTAAGTACAAATAGCTTTAGATTCCTCTGGAAACAGGATCTTGCCTTATCTTCTTTAAATTATTGAGCATGAATAGAAATCAAAGATCCAGACATGTTGCCTAGCAGAGAAGCTTGCTCAGGAAGGAAGCCAAATTGACTAGTGTCTTCTCACTATTTACTCTAGTACTATGTTAATAGGCAACATGGCAGCTAAATAACAAGTAAGATTCTCCAAGTTCCACAGATGCTGAAAGAATTTATTTTGAATCACTGGAAGCTTGAAACACATGATTACAGGACTTTAAATGAAGTCTATGTGGGGGAAATATACCTAAGTAGAGAAAAGCTTTGATTTTACCTATGATCAATAATCTTTCTGTTTCTTAGTAACAAAATACAGTGTGTCTTTTCCATATCTTGGCTCATGAAAAAATGTTTGCTTGTGAGAGGATGACATTTTATAGGAAAAGTACAATAAATTAATATTGCACAAATATTGGACTACTGTCAGAGCCATTGCTGTCAGAATTAGTTTCTAGAAGATTGTGACATCATTGCTTATAATTTCACTCTTCCAGTAGAAAATAAAGGATTAGAAAAGATTTATAAATATTTGCTATAACATAAATTACTCAAATGTGTATTACTGTGGGACTGTCACAGAGAAAAGAATCTGGAGAAATTGTGCCTAGAGCTCTATAATGAAGAAAGTTAAATTAGCCTTTTCTTGTTTTTTAGTTGGATTTAGAAAATCTTAAAGAGGAAGTAGTTTTTTAGTTGTATTTTAGTGATGGATGACAATGTAAGTTTTTTTGAAAGTAAGTTAAACATATATGTCAGAAAAATGAGAAGTTACACATGATCAATAAAATGAGATTAGAAGATGTCTAATAAACCAGAGGAAAAAGTGTGATTAGATACCTGTACGCATTATTACTGTCATCAGTGAGTGCATTAGTCAGTGGATGGGCTGGAAATCAAACTTGAATGGACTTAGGCAAATATTTTGGCGGGAAGTTGTGGCTAGCAGAATTAAAACTGCATGGCAGAGCCTCCGTCTCCGTGACAGCAGGGTCATGAGCACCCTGAGGATCCCATCTCTGGCTCTCATTTGGCTTCTTTCTGTGTGTTGGCTTTTTTAGATTTAGCCTCTTCTGTGGTGAATAGAAACAAATGCCTGACATTTCCCAATGTTATCACGAGATAGAATGGAACTCCTAATTTTTCTTTCCAAATTCAGAAGTCACAGAGAAGGGTTGATTGGCTGGGACTGAACTGAGTGCATATTCCTGAACCAACCAATTCTTACCTGGGAATGGGTTCTATTATAAGACCAGACTGGCCAATAGCCCATCCCTAGATTACTCACTGGGGCCAGGGATGAGAAAGTTTAAGAAAGAAGACAACTCTCAATCCACAACTCCCAATCCACAACTCCCAATCCAAACTCATGGTTAAAGATGGGGAAAATTATATGGCCAAGAAGTGAGTGCTGTTCAGAGCAGATGAAATAGTAGGCATTTACTACTTGCACTTCGCACATGCTGAGCACTTTCTCTGAGACTAGAAGACTTCATTTTAATACAGAATTTATTCCCCCTTCAGTGCAAAACTGTTTCTTATGGAAGATGATTATTTACTGGTAATATATTTTATTTTTATTTTTTTTTTTGAGGCAGAGTCTCACTCTGTCGCTCAGGCTGGAGTGCAGTGACGTGATCTTGGTTCACTGAAATCTCCCTCTCCTGGGTTCAAGTGATTCTCATGCTTCAGCCTCCCCAGTAACTGGGACTACAGGTGTATGCCACTACACCTGGCTAATTTTTGTATTTTTCGTAGAGACGGGGTTTTGCCACGTTACCCAGGCTGGTCTTGAACTCCTGACCTCAAATGATCCGCCTGTCTCAGCCTCCCGAAGTGCTGGGATTATAGGTGTGAACCACTGCATCTGGTCAGTAATATTTTTTAAAAATAAGAAACCTAAACTTTACAAGGAATTGAGAAAAGACCATAATATAGTCTCAAAACTTAAGCAAAAAATTAAGGAATATTAACTTATTATAAATAAAACATAAAATAGTGAAATAATGAAAAATCTAAATTCCCTCCTCTTACAACACTTATGTGATTGAGGCTTCACTTATCTGTGTGGGCCTTTGGGATGTTAAGTGATTCGTTATAGGTGTAAGATGAACTGATATTTACAGGTGGTTTGGAGCTTGCAGCTGTTACCTGACTGTTCAGTACTGATCCACAGAGTAGTTTCAAGGAAGACGACCAAGGGTGAATAGTAATGACTATTTTGAAGTTAGAAAATATGGCTTTTCAAGATGTTTCAGAATGGCGTTATCTATAACTTAGCTATGGGAAAAAATTGAAGTTGATTGTTTAATAAAATATATTTGATAAAACAGAAAATGTGCATAATTGTGTTAATCAATGCATAATGATGTCCCTTCTTAATAGAAATTCAAAGCTTTTTTTAAATATGGACTTTAAACAAAAATTTTAAAAGACATTTTGACAGAAGTCTTGTTTTTTGCCCAAAGTAAGCACTTCTTTAATTAGGTTCTTATTTTTTTCACTAGATGTATGGATTAAATTCTTTACAGTTCGAATACTGTATGCTCATAAATCTGAAACATAATGTTGATGTTTCAGTGATATTTACAGATCTTGAATGCAGGATGTGAAGCAGGTTCACAGTTTACTACTTACCAACTTGTTTGAGTCCATTGAGAGCAAAAGTGCTTATACACAACACATTACATGAAGCAGGTTTTATTACTTACAGGTAGGTAGCAAGGGACAGTAGAAGCCTAGATTCCACTGTGAACAGGTCCCCAAAAGCTCAGAAATCTACCCAGAAGTCTTGAAGCCTCAACTTTTTGTGTCCCACTTGCACCACAGACAAGGGACTCTGAAGGGCACCCTGTTCCGGGTTACATACCTGGAGGTCACAGGACTCACTGAGCTAAAGGGTTAAAGAACATCCTATTCTAGGGGGTATCAGGGCAGAGCCCAGGCTGTTCCAGCCAGCTCCCGCGATCTCAGGGTGCTGTGTTCCCAGCACCTGCTACAGTTATTCTGGAGAACTAAGAGAAATAGGCAGAGAACTGAGTTGGCCCAAGGCCATTCAGAGAACTACTACAGAGTGGGCTTATATAAATCAACTGGTCAGGGAGAAATTGCAGAATTCTGGTAAGGAAAATGTATTTTCATTTTTGATGTACGTTTACTTAATAAATATTTATCAGACACCTACAGTATGTGAGGGTCTTGGTTAATGCTGTAAACAGAAAGATTCCCTGACATCAAGGAGCTCCTATTTTAGTGACACATATACTTACATGACTGTAGTACAGAAGGCTAACTGCTGTAATCTAGGATACAGAATGTGCTGTGGGAATAAAAAAAAAAAAGAGCAAACTAATAACTGCTGACTTTTTTGTATGTGTTATTCAAAAGGCGAGTATTCAAAAAGAAATTTGTTAATGTAAATGTCACATTAATGAGATAGTACATACCTCTGAGTCAAGACAGTTAAAAAAAAGGAAACTTTGAATGGTAATCCAAACTGTGATTCCATGTACCTTCAGCAATATAATCAAGTAGACATCTCATTGAGTGCTGAGAACAGAACTTAGAACCTTAGGTGAATTTTAAAATGTTACATTCCTTAAAACTTCTTAATTTTCCCCCTTTGTTCTTGGATTGTCACTCTATGAGCAAGACTTAAGTAGATATTTAATAATTGCAGTGTAACTGGAAAGTATTTCTATCATAGGGACTCCATTGAAAATGCCAGTTTATACAGAGCTTTCTTCTGGTTTTAGATTTAAATAAATGATTTCAACTAACCATCTGTAGAAGAGGCCAACCCGTAATGAAGACATTCCTTACATTACATGGACAATGGTGAAGACATATCAAGTAACTTTCAAAATTATTTATTTGGAAAAGATTTTCTTCCTAGTTAAGTGAATAAATAGGTGGAAGGGAAAATGACTTTAGCCAGAACTATTTGATGTCATTGACAAGCATACATCTGCACATTATATTTTCAATCTTTTCTTCTTTATTAATCTCTTATTTAGGAGAAGAGAACTGTATGTGAATAGGCATTAATAGTTATATTTGTACTATGATAATATGGAAAAAAATGAAAGCGGATGAAATAAGACATTTTCAAGTCTCTAATAAATTTCTTAGACAATGAGAAAAAGGAAATTCTTAGAAAAAGGGCTCCTTGAGATCTGGAACCATTCTTATGTGCAATGCCAGTTGTTCAGAGGCACACAGAACTGCATATTCATTCATGACATTCCAATTTTAAGCACAGATAATGACAGTGATAATGCAGACCATGACGTGTTTCCGGTGCTTTGTTTAAAAAAAAAAAATCTTTCCATGTAATGTGTCTTAGTAATTGAATTTATAATAATGTGCATTGCAGTTGATATAATCAGAAAAATGTCAATGACCGTAAAATGGAAAACAAGAATGAATAAGCAACCAATAAAGGCAGCTGGTGGTTGATGAGGTAGGATTATATATACTGTGTATTGCATATTGTGCAACATTACGTGATATATAAGAGAACAGTGCATCATGGGTTGTCAAGCAAAATGAGACAATTCATGGGATCTGATTCATCTTCGAGCTGTTCCCACAAGGGAAACGAAGTGCAAAACATCAGGGCTCTGTTCCAGATATTAGATAGGAAATAATAATAGTTTATTTTCACGGGGCGTGGTGGCTCATGCCTGTAATCCCAGCACTTTGGGAGGCTGAGGCGGGTGGATCACCTGAGGTCAGGAGTTCAAGACCAGCCTGACCAACATGGAGAAACCCCGTCTGTACTAGAAATACAAAATTAGCCGGGCGTGGTGGCACATGCCTGTAATCCCAGCTACTAGGGAGGCTGAGGCAGGAGAATCGCTTGAACCTGGGTGGCGGAGGTTGCGGTGAGCCGAGATCGCGCCATTGCACTCCAGCCTGGGCAACAAGAGTGAAACTCCGTCTAAAAAAAAGAAAAGATAATTTATTTTCGGAGTTAGTGAACATAAAACTATAGAACTGGAATGGAGAGAGAGAAATGAAGCTGTAAGGATAGTGTCAGGAGGCAGAGAAAGCTGGCTGGTGGGGCACCCTAGGTAGTCCAACGAAAAGATGGCAGAGTCCACAGGGCAAATCCCCAGGGCGAGTGCTGGGGTGGATTAGGAAGTCTGCAGTAGGCTGGCGGGGGGCCTGGCAGTACTCGGGACACTACTCTGCGTTTCCTGTTCCAAGCGTGCTCTCCGGCTCTCTGTACTTCCTGGGAATAGTTACTGTCTCATAAACCTGAAGAAGAGAACTAAACTTCAAAACCTAGAAGACAGCTACCTCCCCAGCTCCTACAGAGATCTTTGCAATAGGCAAGATGTTTCAGTTTTATTCTTTGACCTTCAAGTATAACGGCAAAATAAACTTTCTGAAATGTGTGAATAAATTCTACAAAGAAACTGCATCCTTTAATTTAGTAATAATTCAGTTTTTCATTTCAGATCTCAGCGACTTATCACAAAAGCATGATCGCAGTCATTATTCAATGGCTATTATGGTGTTCCCTTTATGTCTAGGTCAGATTGAATAAATGGCTCTTCATGTTGTTTTTTTGTTCTATATTTCAGACCCACCATCTTTTTTTTGATACCCAATGACTCATTTTAATCCACTATCTTAAGATAGATTTAAATATTCATATGCTGTGTAATTATGATCTATTTGTTATGTTGATGATTTTTATACAATATACACTTATTGCCTCTAACATGCAAAAGGCTCCTGGATTCTAATCCAATTTTCTCTCGTATCTGTGAGGAAAGCCTGCTTTTGGATGCATTCTGGCTGACGTTTTACCATTGCAACTCTGATCAAAGTGCAATGTAATTTTTATTTCAGTCCAATCTTTTGTGACTAAGGCAAGATTTGAGTGGGAGCAGGTCAGTCCTCAGTAGTAGGAAGGCTCACATGAACTTCCCTCCTTGGTACGGGTATCAATTTTGCTGACCAAAAATGGAAACAGAACTCTGGACTGGCTACCAATGTTCTAGTTTCGGAGATTTTGAGTTTTGTACTATTAATAAGTTGAGCTATGAGGTAATAAATATGTTTAATTTTAAACATGTGTGGAAGCTGAAATACCCACAGCAAAAAAAAAAAAAGGGGGGGGGGAATGTGATTTAATTGTTTTTTTTTTTTTTTTTTTCCTACTGAGGCAAAGGCAGCCCAATTATATAGTCAGCTTTCGTTAGGAAATTATTACCTGTACAACTTCCAGGAAAATTCAATGACCCCCTCATGATGGAAGGTGGCTTAAATGCCCTCCATTCAGTTTGTTGTTTAGTACAACCGGGCAAATTCAAAATGAGGGATTATTGAATTATTATTTTAAAAAATTGACAAAAGAGTTACACTTCGTTACAAGATTGAATGCTGAGAAGCATTGTCCTAGAGAAAGTGATTTTTAAACTGGTAGAACAGGGATAGAACAACTCCTTCCTGAAAATTCCGCTGAGGTCAAACTCCATTCATCTGTGTTTCCCGTGAGTCAGGCACCTGGTCGAGTGAAGAGAATAAAAACAATGAATATTTTATGTTTTTCTCAAGAGGCTAACAGTTTTATCAGAGAAATGGAACTAGCAATAGAAATGTGTACAGCAAATGGAAACAGGCAGAAGGCGTGCTAGGCCCCAGGTGTGATCGGATGAGGGCACCCTTACCCTCCTCTGAAGGATGATTCCCAGATGGGGGAGGAACCTCTGGAGGAGGAATCCTGAGCGGCATCTGAAAGCTGGGGAGCACGTTGAGACCTAGAGGAAGAAGGCGCGATGGGAAAGGTACAGGATCAATGAGCCATGGCCCATGGGAGCGGGAGGACTCTGCTTTTGAAATCACGAGTGCGGAAGTAGCAGATGAGGCTAGAAGTGTGTGTCAGGCCGTGAAGGTCTGTGTGTGCCATCTGCAAGCAACTAATGAACTCCATGGAGGAGCGCGACACGATTAGATTTGTCTTTTGGAAAAAAACTATTGCTGGTGTTTTTAGGAAAGCCGAGCTTCAAAGGAGGGGGGAAAAAAGAAGTGGAGTTAGGGTACAAGTGAAGAAGGCTTGGATTTCAGTAGCGTAATGAAGGAAGAGGTCATGACATGTTTTATAAAAAAAACCAAAAAACAAAAAAACAAAAACTAGGTGGTAACAAGAAGTCCTGCCATTGAGTAGAGGCTGGGTAAGGGAAAGAAATAATAATTAATGTATTAACAATGATAGCTGAGAATAATTTGCTTTTTTTTTTTAAGCTCCAGAATAAATGGGATGAAGTGGAGAATACATGTGTTTCTTTATTCATTCATTTACTGATTTATCTGTTCATTTGTTTTGTCATTTCGAGCTTATGATCTAGTGAGGGAGACTGACAAGTGGATTAGTTATTACAACACATTTAAAATTACAAAACATTTATACCAAGATTCTGTAAGATGACAGAGAAGTAGCCCTTACATAACAGGCACTGTAAAAGGTTCTACATGAGATCTTGTTTAATAAGTAAACATGTGCCTATACCATTGCAGCAATTGGCATTTGGTTAATAAAATACACCATATAGATAGCTGTCATTATTTAAAGGGACAAGAATTAAAGGCTGATAAAAACTGAAATAAATGTAATAGATGTTCATCTACAGGTGACCTATAATGCTAAAGTTTTAAACTGACTCACTTTTTCTGGACTTACACAAACACCTTCCCATGCACATGCCTAAGATTTATCTTTGTCACCTACGTCCCATCAGACGAGGAGTTTCATCAATGTCAGCCAAGAACCATTTGTAACATTGAATGAATACAACTTTGAAGCTATATCTCATGTAATTCCGTTTTCGCCGAGCTGGAAATGCACACAGTCTAGATGGTAGAGCTCTATTATGGGAAGTGCAGGGTGACTGCAAACAGGGCAGCAAAGACATTCTCTAAGGATATCCCAGAAGCGATTTGCCTGCAATGCAGCAGAGCCCTTGGCTGTTACAAAACAAAAGAAGCAAACAGATCAACCTTAGGTACAGCAAGCAGAGATAGGGCAATTAATAGGTTGCTATGAATTGAAGAAATGGAAAGAAAAGTATAATCACGACTGGGCTGATTGTGTGTAGGCTTCAGGATAAAATATATCCTGACCATGGCTATGTTAAAATATTCTCTTGACCATGACTATGTTAAAATCTTAATATAGTTGTATCTGTTTAAATCACTGTTTTGAAATGGTGCTCACATTTCCGGTTTGTAGGGTGTAAAGGAGTTTTAAAAATTAAGACAGTTTGCAATAAAGCATGATTCAAATCACTGTAGTTTCTTAGGGGCATTTGGGATCCTCAGCCACTTTTCAAAAGTGTAAATCTACAGTACGAGAAACATGATAAAAATAGGCCCTGGACAGAGACAGAGAGAGAGAAAGAAAATACTTTATTTCTCCTCTGGAAGTTTTGGGATAACTCTGGTTAGGGATAGCTCTGAAAAATAAATAAAGCAAGACAAAAATTGCTGGCAGAAGCTGTTTGTTTGCGGTGGCTCTATGGCAGCCTGAAATGAGTTCTCACAGAGGCCCTCTGCTAGGAATCCAGAGACTAGTGTTCCTTTAGTCTCTGGTGACTAGTAGCCTTGTCACCACCAGCTCTGGGACTCTGGTGATTTATTAGCATCTTTAGGCTTCAGTTCTTTCATCTGTAAAATGGGGATGGGAAAACTACCATCTTATTGGTGCAGTAAGGTTTAAATGAATTCTTACATGCCTGGCATACCATAAACATGACATAAGTGTTTGTTACTATTACTATATATACAGTAAAAGCAGTTAGCAAATTTAACTGTTCCAGCTCTACAGCTTAGCAGTGTTCTGTATGGCAGAATTTTTGTCAGTGCTATTTCCAAATAACAGAAAATTCCACAGTGTGCCAGAATGAGCTGATATTTTTGGATAAGTGATCCAGATAAGACTAAAAATTGTATAAATCAGTAAATAAATAAAGTAGTCAGTGATGAGTTTGTGGTTGAGAGTGTGAACTTCCAGAAAGGGAAGTTAGGAAGGGGACTTATTTGCTTACCTTGTTCCTTATGAACCTGTGCTATGTATAAGTGGTGGAAAAAAATGAATTATGCTTACCATGTGCATTTCAGGGTAAAATAAATGCATTTTAGTTTTAGGAAATAATAATGTAAAAACTCTTAATACAAAGTTCATATTTTTTTTTCAACAACTGAAAATTCCTTGGCAGAGATGCAAGTGTGCCATTGTATTGTGAGTTTTATCTTCTGGTACAAAAACTATGAGTTTTTACATAGATACAATCAGAACATTTTCATAAAGGAAAAGAAAAACAAAGTGTGCATTAAGCTAGCCATTAATATAGTGTTTGTGTCTACTCTTTTTTTTCTTCTAAAACAAATCCATTTTGGAGCCTGTGGCTACCCGACCAAAGGGATTCATTATCCCATAATTACTATGGGAATTTGAACAGCTCCATAAATCCAGGTACGGAAATATGTCATATCATGAAAGTGATTTCAGGAGTAAGGGGTTGTTTTCTGCATGTTGTGTCTGGCTTTTATTTGTAGAACAGGCACTTACAATGGTCATTTAGGAATGTATATCTTCATTGGTGATGTCCATTAAGAAAAATGAAAAGGGTTTGTTTTATCCTCTAATCACCCAATCACCCCACTGATAAACAGAGATGTGGTCTTAAATAAGTGAAGTTATTAGAATGATATTTTATATTTTTTTACTTTATTTTCCTGCTCTTTTATGATTTGCAGTAGATTTTCAGTAGGACTAATTTGGGACAAGCAAGCAAAACACGAAATTTGGAACGTGCCTCTAGTCTTCACTTAAAAATGAGTCGGAATTTAATGGAAAAATTTTATTAGGTATTTTTAAGATACTTTTTAGATTTCCCATTATTTTGATAAATTGCAGTTTCAGCTTTTATAATAACCAGGTTCTGATTTCTCAGTATTGTGTTAAGAGGATAACTATGTAGAGAACAGAAGCAGAAGTCTGCATTTTCTAAGAGATTTTAGAAGACAAAAGGAACTGTTTTTTGTTTGTTTATTATAAGGAAATGTTTCATCCAGCTTTAGAGTTCAGATTCTAAATGAGGTGGCAATTTCCCATTATTCCTGTGATCCAGTCTGCAATGAGACTGTCATTGACTATTATAATAGTGTCTATCCATGTCTACATAAAAATCCCTACTGTCTCTACCTTTTAGACACTAACAAAGACATCCTTTTTATTTGTAGCAATTATCACAGTTGCTACAGTATATTATAATTTTTATGTTATATAAAATTATATTTTTATAGTGTTACTCATTTTGCTCATTACAATGAAAAATCAATGAGTGGAGAGCCATGTCCCATTTTGCTATTATTAACTCAACACATAACACACACACACACACACACACACACACATACACTCAGAAAGAAACATTTCTTGAAATAATGACTGATTGACTAAATGAATGAAATGCATTGTGCCCTAAAAATTGAGAGGGATTTTTCTACAAACCAAAAAAAAATTATTGAGAATCATGTAAAACACTGTCTCTTATAAAAAGTTTCCTATGTCAGGTAATAGAGTGGCCTAAAGGAATAAATCTCATTCCTAGAAGTAGCATATGCATTTAAAAAATCTGTCTCACACTATTATAAGTAATAGTAGTGCATTTTTAAGAAAAAAGGGCTAAAACTCAGCAAGAGATTTTTGTTTTCTAATGGACACACACAATTCCTTAAAGTGTTAGTGTGCTATGCTTAGCATAACTTCTTAGCCTGACATCATACCAACTTAAAAGCCATCATCTTTCTGAATGGCTTTTAAGTTACCACCTCACCAGTTTTCTCATTCCTCAGCTCCTGTAGTAACAGGGTCATGGAAATTAGTGTTTTATGCTTCCAAGTGTGCAAAGATATTGAACACGCCATCATGGTGAGGAAGCACATGTTTAAGGTAGCTGTTACAAGTTCAGGATGTTAGCAAATGATTATGGTTGCAATAACATTGCTTTTCTGTACTGTGTCTCATGACATTTAACTGCCTTCTTTCCTTTGACTGTTTCAGTGCTCCTGAAAATTATTCTAGAGGACTACATATTTAGAGACTGAAACTGGATTTCTTTAAAATAATTTAGTATATGACAAAGTCACTGGACTGAGATTTCCTTTTACTGTATTTGTCAAGAAAACACTATCATTTTGTGATTCAAATTGTTTGTCTAGGATTTGCATTTACTATTCCTTTATTTTTTTTTAATCTAGAGATATGTTACATATGAATTTTAAAAGTGTTTACATTTTATTCTCTTAAAGTTTTTACTTTAAAAAATCTGAACCAAGAATAGGGTTTACAAAAGTGAGAGACTAGTTTTGTGACACATAGCTAGAAATACAGGAAACAGAGTGAGCACACTGTAGTGAAATCTCAAATCCTCAGGGAATGAAGCTGGCAATTTTGTCTTCAGAAAGACTCTTCCTATAGGGTTTAATCCTATCAGCAAAGGTGTCTTACCGATGAAAATCCTGCAGTAAGAAAGAGCAAAACCACTTTGCAGTGATATTTGCCTGAACTTCCCTGTAAGTATTAAGAGTTTCCCCACAGTGAATGCCGTGGGTAGCTTAGGGAGGAGGCTGAATTTCTCATTCCTCCATGTTGCCTTTTATAACCATAGCGATGCTCTCTAGTCTCATATTGCGTTGAGTGGTAAGGCATAGGCACTATTCCTACGTTATGGCACTAGGTCCCATGACAATCCATGGAAATTTCAGTATGCATTGATAGGGGCAGAGAGTATGAGTGAACCCTTAGTTCACTCAACATCTAGTAAGCATTTACTGTGTTCAGTTCCCTACGACAAAGAAGTATAAAGCTGGATATTGTCCCCAGGTATTTTATAGACACTAGTATCCACTTTTGTATGATTGATACCAGGCACTGGTATTGTAATGTTTATAATAATCCCCTATTTCTGACTTAACTTACATTTCTAAGTAAAAAATCCGACATGACTTATAACAGCAACAAAACTATAACTAAAATAGGAATACCAGTAAAGATAAGTAGTGTTTAGCACTTACCAATAAATATTTAGCAACCATGTAAATGTTTTTTTTAATCTGAGGTAGTTTGATAATATTCCATGTTATAGCTCAGGAAACTCAACCCTAGAGAAATTATAAAACTCACCTAGAGAGACACAGGTAGTGCACAGCAGAACTGAAATGTTAGTCTTTGGCGGGTGGACTCAGGGCCAGAATGATTGGTCTGGCTGTGTGATCTTGGGGTTATTTATTTATTTATGAGACCGAGTCTAACTCTGCTGTCCAGACTGGAGTGCAGTGGCATAATCTCGTCTCACTGCGACCTCCGCCTCCCAGGCTCAAGCAACGATATGAATAAATTATTTTTTGATATTTAGGAGACTTTCTGGGTTTTTTTTTGTTGTTGTCTGTAAGGAGAAATACAGGAGGAAGCAATATGGAAAAGGAACCCTATTAAATAGCATAATGATGGCCAAAGATCAATCAAAAAGAGAATGAAAGTCAGGAAGCTTAGCTCTGATTTTCTGTTTGAAATCTGGACTGAAATTGATTTTGAAAGTTGTATGTACATTGGAATGGTCCAGTGGTTAGATGCGATAGGTAACTGCTAACTTGTAATTTGAGTGTCACTTGAATATCTTTCAGCCTACTCACTAATCTCTCCCCTGTGGTTTCCACTGGGGAGAATTGCATTATTAT
This sequence comes from Piliocolobus tephrosceles, assembly GCF_002776525.5. Taxonomy (NCBI): domain Eukaryota; kingdom Metazoa; phylum Chordata; class Mammalia; order Primates; family Cercopithecidae; genus Piliocolobus; species Piliocolobus tephrosceles. Next base: position 10,385,071 of record NC_045455.1, on the reverse strand, counting down.
AGATTTATTTCTTTAGCTTAAGAGATTGTCCAAAAAAAAAAAAAAGAAGGTTAATAACTTGGTTAGAGGGGGTTGTTAGAGGAGGGAGTCATATATTTTATATATATGTGAAGTATATATTTATATGCATATCTGGGTATATATTTGGATATATGTGTGCATGTATATGTGTGCATATTTCTGTATATATGTATACACACATATATGTATGTGTATATATATATCCTTATTCCAAAAAATATTTATTATGGTATACACATGACAAAGGAACACAAATGCAAATTAAAAATGAGGTAAAAGAAGACAGAAATCAAAATAAATTTAATGAATTACTCAAGATCTTCAAAATAATAGAAATATCTCCTGAGGTTTTTCATTTAAAAAATAATAAAACATTGTGATGCAGTTAACACCATTCTTAACATGTTCCCAGAAGACATAACAATTGTGCATCACTGGGCTCTTTGGCCTTCCATGTAGGCTGATGAGGTCATAGCAAGAGCAAGTCAAAAGCAATTCTGCAGAGGGCCATTGTGGTGTTAGGGAGGTTCTGAAGTCTTTGCTGATCCGTTATTCAGTCACTGCCATTTTTGTTGAGAACTATCTGGAAGAGTGGGTAGACCAGATGTCTTCTGAGAAATTCATCTTGGATAAAATTTTTGCTGACTGAATTATGGAGGTTCATAGATTAACTCTGTACATTTTCATGTTGCCCTGGCAGGAACTGGGGAATGAACATAGTTGCTATATTTTCAAAAACTGAGGAGCTCACTAAGGACACAAGTCTAGTCAGAAAATCATCCATGATTGTTCGAGGTTATCTCATAGTCTTCTAACTAGCCCAGGATTCTGGTTAAGTGTTTTTTTAAAACTTGCTCTATTGAACCGATAAATTAGTGGCAGAAGTCCAAAGATATTACTCTACATGGCATGGATAAAATAATTTTAGCTTGAAAACACTTCAAGGCACATGTAAACTGATATTCCTCATGGCCCCACTAAATATCTTCAATGCTACTTTGAAAATGGTTGAAAAATTAATACTAAAGTAACAGAATGTTACCTCGTTAAATGAGATCCTTATTTATAAGCTGTCTGAAGTGGGGAATGTTTACCAATAATTTTATTCCTAGAATATTTGATGTTTAGCTATTTTAATTTGTAATTAATTTGGTAGCAGGATAATTTATATGTTCCAAACATTCTGGTCATAAATAATAACAATAAATGTGCTAAAATATGATATAACAAATTTGTTTTCTTTATAGCATGAGAAGTTTGTGCATCTTCAAAAGTAGTAGGTTTAAAAGAATGGAGTCTGAGGATGATCCTGAACTCTTCAGTTGGGCATTTTAATTGCTGTGTCAAAAGGTCTTCTTTCCAGTTTGGGCCCTCAGCAGGAAGTTGAGGAGTACATGCCCTTCACATGTTAGCTATCAGGGTCTAGGCAAAAATCACATAGCATGAACCACAAATGATTCCTTCCTATTCACAAGGCCAAAGGCCAATAAAAATGAAGCCAATAAAAACTGCAAATAATCTAATATTTGTTTCTGATACATTTTCCCATATTCGGTCATTCATGATTGAACAAATATTTGTTTCATGCATATTATAGACAAGGTCCTGTTCTACTCACTGAGCATACACTGTGAACAAAATAGTAAGAGAATCAGAAAAATGAATTTGAAGCCTGTCTTTTGCTCCACTAAACAAATGGCCTGAGCTTTGCAGGCTTAGTGTTTGTCATCTACTAAGGCACTATGCTCGTGCCAGGGATATACTTAAAAATAAGAAAAATAAAGATCATGCCAGCTGGAGGAGACAAATAGCAGATAAGTAAATGTAAATGCATACCTAATTGCAAATTTACTCAACTGTTAGAAACAGTGTTCTGCAATGGAAATAAAGTGGGGGTGGTGCGTATGTGAGTCAGTGCTAAAATAAGGTTATTGGGAAAATCCTGCCTGAGAATAGTATTTAAGCTGATAGTTAAGGCTGAGGATACAGCCATGTGAACAGCTGGGGGTGAACAGGAAGAAGACAAAGCAGGTGCGAAGCCAGCCTGGCAGGAGCACAGTGAATGAGAAAAGTGGTTCAAATCATGTTGGGGAAAGGTGATGGGGGCTGCTGACATGGTTGACTTTCTTCTTTTTACTTCCAATATATCATCCTACCTGAAATATGGCAAAGTAGAAAATGCAGGGCAAGAGAAAGAAAGAGAAGCAGTGGGGACTTCAGTTATAATGATGTCATATTCGTGCAAGTAATTGCTAGCAGTGATCTGGACTCCATCGTTGGCATGCGTATGGCAACAGATGCATTCTAGGTGTTTGTTGAAGGCCAAATGTATAGAATTAACAAAGGATTGTGTGTGGGAGATGAGGAAAAGAAGGAATCAAGTGTGCTAATACAGTTGTAACAACAGAGCGAACGGCGCTGTCGATGGATAAGATGTAGAAGACACCTTGGCCATACGGAAAAGAAATACATCTTGGGGTTGTGATAGTATTGGGAGTGATCACAAATTATGATCCCCTCTGTTCTTCCAGGTACATGTTAGGTTTGCATATCAACAGTATATCAAAGACACACATGGCCAGCTGACCTGCTTTGATGAATGGCATGGCTATGGAAATGGGAATGAAAGTGTGTCACTTCTGGGCAGAAGCTTTAGGAGCCAGCAAAATGTTTTTAACATTTTTTTTTCTATCAATAACCAGTTGATATAAAATTCTGGAAATTCCAGAAGAAATTTAAACTGGAAATATAATTGTGGGAGTCAGCCGCATTCAAATGGTAGTTAGAGCTATGAAAAACTTGGAGACTGCTTTGGCAGAGGAAATAGAGAAGAAAAAGATTGAGCTGTAAGAGGCTCCCATATTTACACCAGGGTAGACCAGCTGGAATTGTAAAGGAGCAGGGAAAGATTTGGAAGACAATCTGGAGAAGATGGCGTCTTCGTCTGTTAGGGCTGCTGTTACAAAATACCACATACTGGGTAAACAACAGAAATCTATATTCTCAGAGTGTGGAGGCTAGAAGTCAAAGATCAAGGTGCCAGCATGATTGGTTTCTGGTGAAGCCTCTCTTTCTTGCTTGCAGATGGCTAATTTGTCCTTACGTGGCCTTTTCTCTGAGGGGAGGTGTGGAGAGAGAGTGTGGGTGCAAAGGAGAGCACGAGAGTGCTTTTATTCTATCTCCTCTTACAAGGATATGAAAATTTGATCAAGTCCCACCTGTATGACCTTACTTAACCTTAGTTCCTTAGAGGCCCCATCTCCAAGTACATCCATATTGCCTGTTCAGGCTTCAACATATGAATTTAGGGGGGGAGTTCCTAAATATTCAGTCCATGGCAGGTAGCATAGAGAAAGCCTTAATAGAAAAGCATTTCAGAAAGCAAAGAGTAGTCAACTGTTCCATTTGGTCCCTGCACATAGCATAGTAAAATTAGCACCGTCTGTTGGATTTGACAACATTTAGGTGACTAGTGACCTTGGCACAATCATTTTCATTGCGATACTGAGGGAAAAATCCAGATTGAAATGAGTCAACCAGTACATAGAAATTCAAGAGGAGAGATGACCAGTAGGCAATATTTTCAAATGTGCCCTTTAAGAGAAGCAGAGTATTGTGAGAGGACATGGAAAAGGATAAGAAACCAAGGGAGGGTTTCTCTTTCTCTTTATTCTACATAATGGTAGATTCTAGAGCTTGTTCGTGTGAAGACAAAGACCCAGTAATAAGAGATTGCGAATGCAAAAGAGAGAGAGAGGTCACTCCAAGAAAGTCCTTGAAAGACTGAAATGGATGGATAGGTTCTTCATTAGCTAGGAAACAAACAAAAACCTTCCTCTATTTTTACAAAAGAAAATAAATAGGTATGGGTAAAAGTGCAAGAAACGAGAAGATCAGATCCTGTCTGAGGATTGCCTCAGTGAAGTGCTGGTTAATGTGTGCAGAGGAAAAAGGAGGAAGTAGGGTTTGAGGAGTGAGACCATAATTAGAGACAAGCTTTCCGAAGAGTTAATGAAGTTTCATTGTGGATAAATAATTGTTGAAGCAGGTTTATAAATGTAACCATTGGAACAAAACATGCATCCTTTTCTAAATACCAAAGATGTATCAAAGAGATGAGAGGGCTGGGGAAAGAAAGCGGGGGAGGGTGGAGAGGGAGGGGAAGGGAAGAGAGAGAGAGAGAGATGATTGATGCTATTTGGAAATGCATTTGGAATCTTGGCTGGTGGTGAATCATCCTCTATGTGATTTTATCCAACAATTTCTAGCTGTACAAATGGCCAACATGGGGAAGTCATATGTTCACTAACTGAATGACCACTTTTAATTTTCCAAGTGAGTGTGGTAGAGGAACAAAGAGAGCTAGAGTGAATATGTTTACAAGGAATTGACCATAATTGTGGATCATGAATTCTAGCTTAAAGAATGAAGTATAATAAAGAAGGGAAGAAGGGAGGGGGCAGTGGAGAGCCCAGCAGATAGCAGGTCCTCGTGATGTTTATGAGGTATTTTCGTAGTCATGCTTATACAAGAAATTTTAAGGATAGAAGCTAGTGAGATAATTAAATCATTGATTTTGAGAGTGGAGCCATTTCATTGGAAGATAAATATCAGGTAACTCTTAGATGTCAAATTAAGTTGATTTATCAAACGAAATAACAGGTCAAGAATCTTGGGGTAAAAGATAACTGACCTTTCCAAAGATACAGTAAACCCTGGGTCTACATGCTTGTGGAATTAATGTTTCTTGAAGAACCAAATTGTGTTTTCAAAGTATTTTTTTCTACTTGAAATTTTTTTTTTTTTTTGAGACGGAGTCTCGTTCTGTCGCCCAGGCTGGAGTGCGGTGGCCAAATCTCAGCTCACTGCAAGCTCCGCCTCCTGGGTTTCCGCCATTCTCCTGCCTCAGCCTCCCGAGTAGCTGGGACTACAGGCGCCCGCCACCTTGCCCGGCTAGTTTTTTGTATTTTTCGTAGAGACGGGGTTTCACCATGTTAGCCAGGATGGTCTCGATCTCCTGACCTCGTGATCCGCCCGTCTCGGCCTCCCAAAGTGCTGGGATTACAGGCTTGAGTCACTGCGCCCGGCCCTACTTGAAATATTTAAATCAACATTGTATTATATTAAACATCGTATTATAGTAAACATTCGCCACTCATAGTTACTATATTAAAAAAATAGAAGTTGATCTTTCTTCTGAAGACCTAGTTTTCAGACCTCCACCACCAAATTCAACACACTGAATTTTCAAATGGCAATTTTCCCCTAAATTTACCCATTATAGAATCTACCAGCCTGGCTACGGTTCTCCTTCAGGGTTAGTAAAACTTATAATACACTTAGATTTCAAAAGGTCTTGGGTGGATACTTCCAAATTTTGTTTTACATAGCACCTTATTAATCTTTGCAGGATTTGTTGGCTGAGTAATCAACAAGTCAGACTAGGTGTTAGGAAATTTCTGTCTGTGTTTGCAGTTTAAAACTGATTATAAGCTGGTCTCAATCTGCTATTGGAAAAGAGGGGAGGGATAATTCACACTTGAGACACTGAAGCAGTTCGAAAAGTCCCCAGGCTAAATGGGTTCCCCAGAGAGGTTCAAAAACTCCTCATTTGTCTTTCCTCTTTGCTGTCCTTGTTCTTAAAATTTCTTCTTTGACTGTCTTACAATTTAGCACCAGCACATCTTAGATCAACTGGATCTGAGAGCCCATAGACACACTTGCTGGCATGGACCATTTGGGGAATGGTCTGCTTTGGCCTAGAAGAAACCACCTGATACATGCTGGATGTAATGGTGGCATACTTAACAGCCAAGTTAATGGATATCTATTTTCAAAGCTGGTAGGTTACAATATATTCTGAAGTCTCCTTTCCTGGCTTGAGGGTCTTTGAAGTTAAGGGTTACACTATCGAATGATCCTGTGAAATGTTTTCAACTTTTTTTGTTTTTGAGAAATCTGGATTTTAGTACAAACGTTTGTCTATATTCAAATGTATTCTTTCTCTTGCTTTCTTACTTTGGTAGATGTAAAAATGGATTACTCACCCTTATCTTTGTTGCCCTTTGGGAATCTCTCCTGAGCTATCTGATGCAATAGGAGGAATCTCTTCTTAGCAGACACTATTCCATTCCCTGGCAAACAAGATGTAATTCATCTTAATGCTTATACTCCTCTTGCTAAGGTGCATGGTACATTTCAGCACATAGTCTCATTTCTATGACCTTTTAAAATTATATGGTCTGTGTTCCAAACTGCAGAGCTAATTTTTGCAGAGAACTGAACTATAAAATTAGTAGCAATCTGACGAAACTCTAATAGGAGCTGTTGAAGAATGAATGGAATGCTTTCTTTTCAGAATATACTATTAGAAATAGACACATTAAAAAAAAGCTATCAATAAACCCGTTTATATACATTCATGCAAGCATTACATTGTGTTCGGTGTAATAAGTCTGGAAATAATTTTTGCTACATGTCTATTCTTGGAGCTAGCATTACAGGTAATATTGTAGGTATAACCCAATGTGTCTTACCATTCTTATAATTAAATATTTAGGAAAAATTATAGTTTTCCTCTTGCTTTCATCCTGGACATAAGTGGCCCAGTGCTGATCAACTCACACTATAAGGAATTGGGCACTATGTCAATCAGTGGAAGAAAGGTGGGAAGAGAAGGAAGCATATAGACCACTTTTTTTTTTCCAACATGTCTAAAGGGACTCTCATTTCCTGAACCCAGAAATGCCACCAAGTTACATAAAATATTGGTTCATTAAAGTGTAGAAAAAGTCCCCTGACTGGAGTTATAATCAAAACAAAAAAGAACAAGAGTGAAAAAGGGGCGGGGAGATGAAGAGAAGCAATTACATTAAGAGTCTGAAAAAGTTTGCCTGTATCCTGCATTTTGACTCATTTATAAATTGGAGGCTCTAGTTTCCTCAGGATGGTATATGATTTTCCTCACACAGTAAATTATTAACTCATGCAATGTCTGTAATCTTATTCACCAAAGGTTTTACTAAAGAGTAGAGACCATGGCTTCTCATGACAACTGAGAAGGGCTTGATTTTTAACTCTGCATGTATTCCTCCTGGATCTTGATGATTTACCAAGTAAAAGATCTGTAAGAGTGAAAGAAATTTCTAAAACTTAGAAAGCTTACCATACAACAAATATTGTTTCAGAGTTCTGCTTTTGATAATGTTCCAAATTTTCTCCCCTTATAGAATATCTAGAAATATTGAATAAAATAGATACACACTTTAAAGCACATAGGTGAGTTCACAAATTATGTGTGTAAACAAGTCTGTAAATATATAAACAAGATAAGAGATATAACCTGGGACCAAAAGCTAAGACAGAGCTGAAAACTGGGTGGTATGCAAGCAGTGATGCTTCAGCTGTCTTGGGTTGGCTACACAGAGATAGAAAATACAACATTGACCCTGTAGAAGATGAAGAAATGAACTCGGATTTTCTCATGAACTGTATACTTAGGAAAAGGTGGGTTAGGAATAAAATAACTGATCTCTGGGAGAGAGACCAAATAGGCAAACATGGCTGCTTAAGTCTTGGCACCAAGTGAAAAATTAATATATTAATGAAAATTTCGTCTTTTTTCATGTATGGGGTTTGAATCTACATAATTGCATGGGTTAGGAAATCCCAAACCAAGGATTAACTTAAATGACCTCTAGGATGGCAGTGCCCTAGGACACTCAATATGAGCAAGTAGGACTCTCTGGAAGAATATGCCCTCAACCTAGGGGCCCAAAGATGACCATCAGTTAAAATCAGTGAGCTATAACTTTATGATCCTAAATTATACAGCACATTAAAAGGAGCCACCATAAATGAGTCCAGCAGAAACTGCAAACAACAAGCATAAGCTCAGCAAGATAAGATATTGTGAAGTACACAGATAACTGTTTAAAAGAAGCAAAATATGGAGTAGAAAGGATGGTCCAGGAACAGGAGACTTATAAAAATCATGAGTAAATTTGGAAAAGAACCAAACTGAACTTCTATAAATAAAAAAAAAATGACTATTGAGTGAAAAAACTCAGTAGTTAAGCCCACTGGAAACACTTTTTTTGTTTTCTTTTAGGAAAGGAACAGAACACAGTAAATCCAAAGGAAAAGGAAAGAAGGAAGCAAAAGTTTTCATAAAGCCTTTTTTGGTTCTAGTGGGACAAGCAGCGTTGCCAAGATAACCACCGGTCTTGGCTTGTGTGCGACAGTACCAGTTTACCCCATTGTCCTCATGCAATCATTAACAGTGCCCTGATTCATTCTAAAAAAAAATAGAATTCCTATTTGGAAGATAGGAGTTGAGGGAGGGTCTAGGTAGGTATGGCACAGTGAGCTAAAGGGTAATGTGATGGTGTTTCACAGCTGGAAGGTTTTACAACTTTGGGAGTCGAGAGCCAGAATGCTGAGCAAGAAGCCCAATTTTCATAAAGGAACAAGCATCTGTGGGTTCATCCTCAGGTGGCTTGGAGAAGGTGGTCAAGTAAACACGGGGGAGCTGAAATTCCCAAGATGCCCTGCAGCTGCAAAATGGGAGGCCCGAGTGGGTGGAGTGGAGGGGAAGAAGGGCATTGAGTGCTGTGGTTATGAAGTGGGGACTATGAAAGAGCCAGATCTTAGCAACTATGTCATTGATGACTAGTGTACCCATGGGCTAGGAAAGATAGAGACCATTTGGAGTACAAGTCCCTATATCAGAATTAAAATGAGGATAAAACGAGAGAAAAATGACATTTTCTAATTTATCTCTTGAAACTTAGCAGGTACTTAAATTATTTCATTGTTTTACTTTTACTCCCCCTCTCTTTATTCCCTTGTCTTATCTACAGATTAGTAACAACAGTATGGAAAGAATCGAGTAGAAAATCTAGAATCAGAGAAAAGTACATTTTCTTAATTAAAGATACATTGTTCAGAGGACATCATACTATGGTCCCTTATTTGCCATTTTAAAGAATGAAAATACATGCTAATACGGTCAGATGGTATTTTCTTGAGCAAATTTAACAGCAAGGAAAGTTTAGAAGATAATCTTTTTAAATCATGCAGACTTTTACAAAGGGATAGGAGTGGGTGGGGAAAAGCCTGAACCTATCAAAAGTAGACCAATAAAATAAAACATTAAGAAAAATCAAACACAAAGTTTTCCCCAGTCTGAAAAAGAAAAAATAGGGGATACCTAATCCTGTTAATCTTCTTGTTCCATCAGCAGAAAGGAACTTGGATGAGAGGAAACATTTTCCAGGAGGCACTCAGAGTACGTGAGCAGCTCTGGGTGACATGCTGAAGTGAAATGGTGATCTGATCCAATTACTTAGACTAAAAACCATGAAAAGAATTTCACACTATGTCTAGCTAAGAAAACAGTTTTATCAAGTGCATGATCTTAAATGTGCTGAGATTTCTTTCTCTCTCTTTCTCTCTCTCTCTTTCTTTGGTTTCTCTTTGTACTGTCTTGCTTCAGTGAGTATGCTACTGGGAAAAGTGAAAGGCATTGTTGATGACAGTTCCTTAAGTGGAGGAAGAACAATGCATGGCATTCATGTGTTGAGTGCTGAGTCTGAACTATTGAGTAGGTTGGCGTATTTTTAAAATACGTATTTCTATTTACTTTCCCATGAGAGTTTTAATTTTCACAATTCTATTTTTTTTTTTTTTTTTTTTGAGAGTGTTTAGGGATCTCCATGTCCACACATGGACACCACACATTCTATAAATGCCTCGCATGCAAAATTTGTACTTGCATGTGTAAAGTTTTTTGAGATAAGGGGAATAATATTTCTCAAATTTTCAAAGTTGTTTATGATTAAAAACTAAGTTTTTAATAAGTACAATATTGGCATATACTCTCTTTTGCTGCATGTTGGCTAGAAACCTTTCTGCCATATGCGCTACTGTTCTGTTGAGTGAAACTCACCTCCTTTTCCTCTCTCTGCAAGTGGAACCCCCAGAAGGACGGAAATATTCACACAAAAGCTAAAGGGAAAGAATATCATTCTTGGATGTGAATCTTTAGGATACAATGGAACAATGTGGAGGTCAAGTTCAGGATTTAAAAAAAATTCACACTGATCAGCAGGTCAGGTTTTGTGCTGGCAAGTTCCTGAGAGATGGTTGCGCTCTCTCTCGCCTTGGCCTTTAGAAGGAGATCCCATTTCATCCTATGTTAAGAGTCAGTGTTGTGATTCCGAGAGCAGAATGAAGTCCTACACTACTCCCCAAAGGAGACAGTCCAAGAACACTAAGCTTAAGATTTTTTATCTCCTGAAAAACTGTGAGGAAAATGAAAACGGCACAATGTGGCTCCTTCATTGGGTACTCATTTATGGTGAATGTGGAGCGGGTTTTTCAAGCCAGCGACTCTGACTAGAGTGTCATTGTTAGATCCATTGTCTCAAAAAACCAGAAGGAAAGTAAATGCTAGATGCTCTTGTGTTAGTGAAGGACACTAACTTCCAAAAGACAAGCAAAAATCTGACAAAAAAGACTGCTTCTGGTTATGTTTTCCTAACTGCCAAAATGGTAAAAATGAGAATAATCATTGAAAGAGAAAGCATAAAGTAGCAAAAATCCCTTCCAGATTAAAAAATGAAACAAAGCATGTTTCCCAAGTAATAATACTCTCATCTTCCTCCCCAATCCTTTACCCCCCAGTACTAGAAGAAGAATAAAAAGTCTAGATATATTTGAAGGTAAAGATTTCTCCTTTTAATAAAATTAGTCACCTTGTATACATCAATAGATCTTGAGAATGAAAAGCTATTTGTTTTCTAATATATTTATTTCAACCTATAAATGTTTGACTTTTCTCTGTCATTCATTTATGACCTGTGGTCTTTTCATTCCCTTTCAGTTAGAATATTTTTCAAATTTTTATTGATATTTTCTATTTAACCCATAGGTTATTTGGAAATACATTATTTAATTTCTAATGTATTTGCTTTTTTTCCTACTTACTATTTCTTTCTTAATTCCACACTGGTCCAAATATATTCTGTATATGATTTAATATTTTAAGCTCTGTAGAGACTAATCTTGTGCCCTGTTTGTATTTAATTTTTATATATGTTTCATGTGTACCTGGAAATTATGTACAGATTGCACTTGCTCTATGCAGTATTTTGTATAAGTTGATTATGTTGTTAAATATTTTATACACTTATGAAATTATATTTTGCTAGCAGAGAAATATGTTACAATATCTCAATGACAATGAATTTCTCTATTTTTCCGCCTTTTAACACTTTCCACCATTTTAAAACATTTTAAAGTTATTAGTTTCATAGGCATTTACAAGTTTTATATCTTCCTTATTGACAGTTTATTATTATTTTTTCTTTAGTAATGTTTGTTGCCTTAAAGTCTACTTTGATATTAGTATATCAGTTTTCTTTTGACTAATGTTTGCATGGATTGTATGTTCTTATCCTTTTACATTATCTGTATCCTTAAATTTAAGGCATTTTTTTTGTATTCAGAACATATTTAAAGTTTGTTTTATGTCCCAGTGTGATAACCTTTGGACTATTTATAATTAAAAAATTTAATGTGGATCATAATACATTTGGATTTAAATCTGTCATTTTACTATTTTTTTCTATTTTTCTCACATGTTCTATATTTATTTTTAATGTTTTCCTTGTCTTTTAATACAGATTAATCAAGATTTCTTTCTTTTCATTTCTTTTTTCTATTAGATAGCTAGTTACATTATTTTACTGTTTTTTAGTGGTTATCCTAGAGTTGATATTAATCTTGATCATAATCTTGATATTAATGCCTAATATAAATTAGTACATTTGCCACTTCCCAATTGAAACTTAGTACAGTTTCAAGCCATTTAACCTCTCTATTTTGGTTTTCCTATCATGTATTTTATTTCTAGGCATTGAACTCCCTAAATCATACATTACTATTTTATATGGTCAATTTTATATTGATTTTCTTCATATTTACTTTTTGGTTTTCCATTGATCTTTATGTTTCCTTCATTTTTATGCTTTATGCTGATAATTGTGCATGAAAAATTGTTTTTTGTGTGTCTTATTGTGGATCTGCTGGGAATGAATTATCTCAATTTAGTGTGCAAATGTCTTTACTTAGTCTTCATTTTTTGATAGATATTTCCAAAGGTATGAGTCAAGGTAGACATTCACTTTTTTTCTTAAAGTATAAATATATTATTCTCTTTTCTTCTGGATTATCCCCATGGTGGATGATTTTGTGTGTCACTTTGACTGGGCTAAAGGATACCCAGATAGCTGGTAAAACAATAGGTATGGGTGTGTCAGTGAGGGTGTCTTTGACAGAGGTCAGCATTGGAATCTATCGTCTGAGTGAACAAGATCGCCCTCACCAGTGTGGGCAGATGTCATCCAATCCGTTGAGGGCCTGAACAGAACAAAAAGGCAGAGGAAGGACAAATGTTCTCTTTCTGCTTAAACTGAAACATTCATCTTCTTCCATCTTCAGACATCAGCAGTCGTGGTTCTTGGGCGTTCAGACTCAAACTGAGACTTACGCCATTGGCTTCCCTGGTTCTCATTTCTTTTCATTTGGACTGAAACTACGCCCCAGACTTCCTGGGACCCCAGCTTCCAGGTGGCAGATTATGGGACATCTCAGCCTCCAAGATTGCTTGAGCCAATCTCACATTATGAATATCTTTCTATATTTCGCTGTATCTCCCATTGGCTCTGTTTCTCTGGAGGATCCTCACTATTCCATCCCTCCTCCTTTTCTCTTCTGAAGAACTCAGGTTTCAGCATTATTTTTCCTCCTTTTAAGATAATAACTGTTTTTGTTGTTCTTAGTGCTCTTAATATTTCTCTTTGTCTTTGATTTTTAAAGGTCATTTCTTCATATTTATTCTTCTTGAGGCTTGCTGCATTTCTTGAATTCATGTGTTTTTGTCTTCATTAGTTTTAGAAAATGTTCATTTATTACCTCTTCAAATATTGATTCTGCCTCTTATCTGTCTCTTTTCTCCTTTTAAGCCTCTAATTATGTAGAGATTTTAGTATGCTCCATTTGTTTCTAAGCTTCTTTCCTGAATTTTATATTGTTTTATGTCTTTGATCATCAGCTTTTGATCTACAATTCAGATTATCAGTTCACCTTTCAGCGGTGTCTAATGAAGTCTATATATTGAGATTTTAGTTTTAGTTCCAGTATTATCAATATTACAATTTTAAATTGATTCCTTTTTAAATATTTCAGTTCCTGGTGAACTTCCCTATTTCCCTTTTATCCTCTTGAATGTATTAATCACAGTTTAAGCTCATGTCTGATATTTCCAATATCTGGAAAACCTGTGGATGCATTTCTAATACTTATGTTTTCTCTTGGTTCTGTCTTGATAAATAGAGTTTTATTATTGCTGGAAGTTGTTAATTTTAAACTGTCAGAGTTCTGAATGATATTATCCAATTCTAGAAATGGTTTCCCTTAGCTTCTGGCAGGCAGGCAATGTAGGAGAAAATTTCTTTAATTAAATGATGGATTGAGCTGATTTTAAGCCTGGCTTTCAGTCTTTGTAAGATCTATTCTATTTCCTGTTAGTCTTAATTCCTAAAGTATAATACCTTAGGAGTTTTAGTTGAAACCCTGTGGTGTTTACCAGGTCTCTTCCACCTTGGCTGGTTTTAAATTCCAATTTGTTTCCTCAGCATTTAGAAACTGATCCTTCTTAGATCTTAGTCTGACAGCAGAAGTTTTCTGCTGGATCTCAGCCCCTCAAATCCTGGCTATCCTTAAAAGTCTAATGTTATCAAAGAGACTTTTAAAAACTTTATGCAGCTTTTCTAGTTTTCAGAGGCAAGATCAGTTTGCTGTGAATTATTGGATGACACCTTGGAGAAACAGCTTGTACTTACTTTATATTTGTATGGCTATACCAGTGTCTGGAATTAATCCACATAATCCCTTCCTGCTTTAAGATATTTACACATATTTTGCTTATTTGAATGTATGAATGTAATATTTCATTTCAAAATATAATCTTCTCCCCATTATCTTTTCTTTCTTGAGACTTTTTATTTTAGAATTTCCTGAAGCTTTATGACACATTTACATGTAAACATGTACATTTCTCCCTATATTGCCAATAACGTTATCCTTTTTTTACCTATCATTTTCTTTCTTTGAATTTTTTTCTGTTTTGCTAGTGTTTTTTTTTCCAGAAATGGTTATGAGTTGAAAATCTCCGAGTTCTTGTACATACAAAAATTTTAGTATTGTCACAGTTGAATCTTAGTTTGGATGGGTGTAGAATTTTTATTCGAAATGCTTTTTCTCCAGAAGTTTGAAAATATTGTTACATTTTCCTCAAATATCTGATGTTATTGATGAGAAGTTTAATTCTAATTTGACTCTTGTTCCTTTGTAGATACTATTTGTTTTCCAATTTGGGAAGCTTAAATTTCTTAAAATTCACAACATATAATTTACGTACTACAAAATTCTTTTTAAAGTATACAATTCAATGTGTTTAGTATGTTTTAGTACATATAACTTAAATTATGTATATATAAAATATCTTTATAATATTTGTAGAATATTTAGCATATTCAGAAGATTGTTCACCCATCACCAGTATTTCCAGAATATTTTCCTCCAAAAAGAAACCCTGAACACTGTGATGAATAGTATAGAAGTTTCTTAAAAAAAAAAAAAATCTACAAATAGAACTAGCATATGACTCAACAATCCGACTACTGGACGTTTATTCAAAGGAAAGAAAATCAGTGTATCTAGGAGACGTCTGCACCCCCATATTTCTTGCAGCACTATTCATAATAGCCAAGATATAGAATCAACTATATCAAGCTGTCCAATAGTAGATGAAAAGGATACAGAAAATGTGGTGAATATGCACAATGAAATGCTATAAGCCATAAAAAGAATAAAATCGTTTTATTTCTGGCAACGTGGATGGAAATAAAGGACGTTATGTTCTCACTCATATGTGGAAGCTAAAAAAAAGTTGATCTCATTGAAGTAAAAAGTAGAACAGAGAATACTGTAGGCTGGGAAGTTGGGGAGGGAAGGGAAGGACAAGGAAAGATTTGTTAAAGGATGCAGAGTTTTTGTTTGTTTGTTTTATTGAGACGGACTCTCGCTCTGTTGCCCAGGCTGGAGTGCAGTAGTGTGATCTCCGTTCGCTGCAACCTCCGCCTCCCAGGTTGAAGTGATTCTCCTGCCTCAGCCTCTGGAGTAGCTAGGATTATGGGTGCCCGCCACCACACCCAGCTAATTTTTGTAGTTTTTTTTTTTTTTTTTTTTTTTAGTAGGGATGGGGTTTCACCTTGTTGGTCAGGCTGGTCTTAAACTTCTGACCTCAAGCAATCCACCTGCCTCAGCCTCCCAAAGTGCTGGGATTATATAACTTCTATCATTCTATATCACTGTAGGATAACTGTACTTGACAATAATAGAGAGCTTCAAAAAGCTAGGAGGAGGATATTTAATATTCCCAGCATAAATAAGTGTTTGAGATGACGGTTATCCTAATTACCCTGGCCTGATCACTATACATTATATTTATTGAAATATCACTATATAGTCCATGAATATGTACAGTTATAATTTGTCAATTAATAAAAGTAGTAGATCAAAACAAAAGGAAAAAAAAAAAAAAGAAACCCTGTACCATTAGCAGTCACTCCTGTTCTCTCCCTCCAGACCTTGGAAACCACTAATGTACTTTCTGTCTCTCTATACTTGCCTATTCTGGATTTGCCATATAAGTGGGATCATACAAGTGTTGCCATGTGTGCCTGAATTCTTTCACTTAGCACAATGTTTTCAGGGTTTCTCTATGTGTAGCATATGTCAGTTCTTCATTTTCACCGATGAGTAATATTCCATTGTGCAAATATGCCACATTTTGCTTATCTATTTGTCCATTTATGGACATTTACATTGTTTTCCCTTTTTGGCTAGTATGAATAATGCTGGAGTAAATGTTTATGAATAAGTTTTGTGTAGAGATGTGTTTTCAGTATTCTTGAGCTTATATACAGGAGTAGCATTTCTAGGTCATTTTGATAACATGTTTAACTTTTTGAAGTACTACCAAACTGTTTTCCAAAGTTTCTGTACCATTTTATCAGCAATCCATGCATATTCTAACTCCCCACATTCTTGCCCAAACTTGATATTATCCATTCTTAATTGTACCCGTCTTTTGTGTGTGAAGTGGTACCACATTGTGAATTCTATTTGCATTTTCATGATGACTAATAATATTAAGCATCTTTTTTAGATGCTTATTGGTCATTTGTATATTTGAATAATTATTCAAATCCTTTCCCCTTTTAAAAGTATTTGTCTCTTTGTTGTTGACATGTATGAGTTCTCTATATATTCTGGATATTAGACCTATAAAAGTCATATGATTTGCAAATATTTTCTCCCATTCTATGGGTTATCTTTTCACTCTGTTGGTAATGTCACTTGATGAACAAAATTTTTTTAAAAAAAAAATTTGATTACGTGTAATTTATCTTTTTTCTCACTTTTTTTGTGCTTTTGGCATCATATCTAACAAATCATCGTCAAGTGTGAGGTCATAAAGGTTTACCTCCACGTTTTCTTCTAAGAGTTTTATGGTTTTAGCTCTTGCATGTAGATCTTTGATATATTTTAAGTTAATTTTTGTAAATTATGTGAAATAAAGGTCCGATTTCTCCCTTTTACCTTTGGGTGTCTGAGCACAATTTATTGAAAAGATGATTCTTTTCCAGTTGTCTTGGCATCCTTATAGAAATTAACTGATAATAAATGTGAGGATTTATTTCTGGACTCTAAAGTCTATTGCATTCATTCTTGTGACAGTTCCACACAGTCTTTATTGCTATAATTTTGTGTTAAGTTTCAAAATCAATGAGTGTGTGTCCCCATTATACTTCTTTTTTGAGATTGTTTCTGGCAGTTTGGGGTCCATAGACTGTTAATATAAATATTAGAACCAGCTAGTCAACTGAAACCAAAAGATCCCCAACAACACCCAGCCATTATTTATATAGGGATTACGTTAAATCTGCATGTAATTTTGAGGAATATTATTAAGTTTTCCAATCTATGGACATGGGATGTCTTTCTATTTATTTAATTTTAAGTATGTAAGTCATGTACCACTTTTGTTAATGTACTCCTACATGTTTTTAGTGCTATTGTAAGGGAAGAGTTTTCCTAGTTTTACTTTCAGATTACTCAATTAGTTATACATATTACTGATTTTTTTTAATATTGATTTTGTATTCTGTAACACTGTTGAATTTGTTTCTTAGCTCAATATTATTTTGTGGATTCATTAAGATTTTCTAAATACAAGGTCAAGTAATCTGCAAATATAATTTTATTTACTTATTTTCAGTTTGTATGACTCATTTCTTTTTCTTATTTGTCTTTGCTAGTTGGGAATTTTTAAATGCATTTTTGGTTTTCCTTATAGCTTTGAAATTTAGCAACATGTATTTTAAGTGTGTGTGTGTGTGTGTTTTAAAATCAATCTTTCACTCCATGTGTATCTAGACATTTCAAAGCTTGAATATCACCTCAGTTCTCACACATTTTTTTCTTCTTCATAAGTTGGGGTATTCCTACCCGCTGTTTTTGCTGTCTTGTCTGGGAATCTCTTTAGAGACACATGTTAGACATCTTAAAACATCTTTCTGTTGTTTCTTTCTTTTTTTTTTCTCAGACTTTGCATCTCTTTATCCTATCCTGTGATCCTGATTGTACTCTGGTGTCTGATCTTCTCCTCTGAGTTGCTGTTGTGTCTGTGTAAGCAGTTCATATTTTATCTTTCATATTTTATATTACCAAGAGTTCTGTTTTTTTTCTTTCCATAGCAACGTGCTTTCAATGGCCTTTATGCCCTTTAAAATCTCTCTGAGGATACTAATTATAATTACATTAAAGTTTTCTTCTGTCCTTATATTTTAATTTTTAGATGTGTTACATATTGAGTTTTTCATTTTTTTTCTTGTTTCTGATCATACTTTAAATGAGAGTCTGGTTTAAATTAACAACTGGAAATATATTTTCTCAGACTAAAGGATAATTACTCTTGCCTGGCAGTAAAAGCAGCTGGGATTGCAGCAGTTTCTCTCCTTTGAATGGCCAGTGGATTTGTGAGGGTTGTGACCAACTGGAGTTTCTTCATTGTTTTCTGGAGAGGGTGGTTGCAGATAGCTGTAAGGAGCTGGAAACAGCATTCCATTTACACAAACGTTAGAATTATCTGTCAGGAGAGCGTTGGTACTGGCTCACATGTCATACCCTTTAATTAACTACCACTTCATTGCATATGACACACTCCTTCTCATAGCTTTGTTATCCCAATTTTGGGGAGTATTCCAAGGTTTCATCAGAAAATGCTCTTTTTTAAAAAACATTATCTTGGTTTCCATTTGCTTTATGTCTTTCAAAAATGATTTACATTTGTGGTCTGCTGGTAAAATATTACTTGTTTTTTCAACACCCTCATCAATTTATTTTTATATTCATTCTATCTTTGAAAGTGGTGTCTAGGCAGGGAAGAAAAATATCTTTTTTGATGTTGTTCAGCAATCTCGATAGCATAATATCATCTCTTTTCAAATGAACCTTTTCTCTGCCACTGAGGCACAGCTGTATTGAAACACTGACTTGGCAGGTTTGTAATCAAGTTCTAACTTAAAACTTAACTTTCTACATAAAAAAGAAAAGTTTATTAGATGATGACATTGAAATATTCTCATCAGAAAATTCTAAACCATAAACTCTCAGTTATGATATCTGAGCCTGTCTAGTTTCACAGACCTGAAGAAATAAGACTCTTTTAATTATTCAAATACACAAATAGAGAGAGAGAGAAAGAGAGAAAGATATCACAGTGCACAGCCTGGTGGTGAAGCCTTTCTTCACTGTAGATCTCTATTTACTGTTTTTTGTATATAGATAAAATTATTAAAAATACATGTAATACCTAGTGCACTCTATCTGCTATAGCTTGTCAGAATTTAAAATAAATTCCACATGATAAAATTCTTTGTTTCGCTTAGAGTTACTAAGTGACAATCCAAAGGAGAAGTTCAATTGAAAAGTAAAATTAGTGGGTCTTTTTGAAACTTCTGTGACCACATAGAAAAAGTCATTCGGTTGCAAAAGATGTCTTCATTCTACAGTCTTCTGTCCTCATCCATCCTTTGAGATGCAAATGAGATGACTCCGGGAACCATGCCCCCAAACCTTAATCCATGGGACAGATGTCTTGGTTTTCTTGCTTCTTTGGGTCACTTTTCTCTAGTGTGTTGGAGAGAAAAAAAGTTTCCTTAGCTCCTCTCCTTAGTTTGTAGAAGTAGTAGGATTTTATTTTTTCTTGTTCTAATGTTTCCTGGTTGCTAATGTTTGCTCTAGATTCTTTTTTTCTTAATACTTTAAGTTCTAGGGTACACGTGCACAACTTGCAGGTTTGTTACATAGATATACATGTGCCATGTTGGTGTGCTGCACGCATTAACTTGTCATTTACATTAGGTGTATCGCCTAATGCTATCCCTCCCCCCGCCCCCCACTCCATGACAGGCCCCGGAGTGTGATGTTCCCCTTCCTGTGTCCAGGTGTTCTCATTGTTCAGTTCCCACCTATGAGTGAGAACATGCAGTGTTTGGTTTTCTGTCCTTGTGATAGTTTGCTGAGAATGATAGTTTCCAGCTGTATCCATGTCCCTACAAAGGACATGAACTCATCCTTTTTTATGGCTGCATAGTATTCCATGGTGTATATGTGCCACATTTTCTTAATCCAGTCTATCATTGATGGACATTTGGGTTGGTTCCAAGTCTTTGCTATTGTGAATAGTGCTGCAATAAACATACGTGTGTGTGTGTCTTTATAGCAGTATGCTTTATAATCCTTTGGGTATAGATGTCAGAAAACTATAGGATTTTAGGCAAAATAAATAGAATAACAACTTATGGTTGACTATTTGCAAATTTGTATGGGAGGAGGTCATTTTACCTTTCAGTTTTGTGGATGGCAGTGGAGTGGCAGTTGCTTTGGTGGAGTGAACCAATTGTTAGTGACCCCATCTAAAACTATGGGAACATCTTCAACTTCTGAGGCCATTGCATGTAATGATCTGTGTCCTTGAGCATTACTTGTAATTACAAGAGAAGAGATGCCATCCTCTCAGTACTAAAAAAATAGCACTGTAATTAACTATAGACGAAAATCAATGCCTCTTCACTTTAGGGATATAGATCAGTAATTATCTTCATAATTTCCCAATTCTTAGTAATATCCCTTTTCCTTTTACAGAAAAACAAAATCATAGAAATAAAAATGGAAACTCCCCACTGAGCTGTCTCTTAACTCTTCTTAATCATTTGTCCATTCCAATCCTCTCCTTGCTTTTACTTAATACTGAGTGAGGTCTTGGTTCTTCACCTAAAAGGTTTTTGTTTTGTTTGTTTTCCTTCCAGTTTTGCTTCATTACTGTTGGCATGTCCCTGCCTTTGAAAAATAAAATGTGCGTAGCATTTTCTAATAAAAATAAACTTTTCTTTATTCCTAAAGATGCCATGGATTCTTAATTACTGCAAAGCCCACTCCACAGACTTCAATGAAACAGTATAGGGAGTTGGTGAATAGGGTTCTTATCCTGCCCCAAGGCGCTTTTCATCAATGAAAATGATAATGGAAACTTTGTTAAGATTAACCCCACAAAATCATTATATTGGATATTCCCTGTTACACATTAATTATTTACAGAATCCTAAACATTATGCATAATAATACAAGAGGGATCTAGGATATCACCTTTTTGTTTTCATCCTCACATAACTCTGTGCATTTAAACCATAAAATATGCACAAATATCTCAGATGCATCACATATTACATTCTTTTTTTCTGTCTCCTCCTGGCATAGATGTCACTACCAGCTGAGTTTTGGTTGGCAGTCACTTGTTCCATCTTATGAGGAAGAGGCATCGGTCACAAGATGTGCATGTCTAGGCATTGTGGTATCTGGTGTCCACTTTTCTTTTGCAAAAGTTAGCCTGGCCAATGCTGATATCAGTTAAACTTCAGCACTGAAAATTCAAAGCCTAAATGTCTGCTTGAGGAAAATACCTGCTCGAGAGAAATTTCCATATTCTTAGTATGATTATTACATTTTTTCATCAGGAAGGAATAAAGGATGACTCCGGATGCTGGCTGTATTAGTCAGCATGAGAAGACAGAAAGACATTTAGGAATTAGCAGATATGACAGTGGGGACTGGCAAACCTTAAATCTATAGGGCAGGCTGGCAGGCTGAAAATTCAGGGAAGAGTTTATGCTGCCATCTTGAGTTGCAATTCTACAGAGTAGCAGACGGGAAATGCAGGCAGGGCTTCTATATTGCAGTCTTGTGAAAGAGTCCTTGTACGTCCAAGAACATCAGTCTTTTCTTTTAAAGTCCTGAAACTGATTGAACTACTAGGAAGAATCATTGGTGTTACTCAAAGTCTACTGATTTAAATGTGAATCACATCTAAAAAAATGCCTTCACTGAGAAATCTTGACTGGGATTTGACCAAATACACCATAACCTAGCTAAGTTGACACACAAAATTAACCATCACACTGGACTTTATATAGGACTATATTTAAACTGCCCTGGACTTTATATAGGGCTGTGTTTAAACCACCCCAGAGGTATCTGTTCAGTCTTTAAAATCTTTGCTGAGAAAGTGTACCATAGGCTTTCTTGAATTTCAAATGGAATAAAAATTCCCTTTCAAATATTCATCCTAAAGTTTAATTGTTTGTTTAAAGGCAGAGTCTCACTCTGTCATCCAGGCTGGAGTGTGGTGGCTTGATCTAGGCTCACTGCAACCTCTGCCTCCCAGGTTCAAGCGATCCTCCTGCCACAGCCTCCTGAATAGCTGGGATTATAGGGGCACACCACCACCTGGCTCATTTTGTATTTTCGGTAGAGATGAGGTTTCACCATGTTGGCCAGGCTGGTCCTGAACTCCTGGCCTCAGGTGATCCTCCCGCCTCGGCCTCCCAAAGTGCTGGGATTACAGGCATGAGCTACCACACTCTGCCAAGTTTAATTTTTAAATCTACTGTCCTTATACTTTGCTGCAGTAGAAAAGGATAATAATTAGACTCCTTACATAATTCCTATTAAATTGCTATGATTCTATAAACAACTTTTAAAGTAATCTTCTAACAGATTATTTCTACATGACATGAATGGTCCTATATGTGCCTTGTGATGTGGCTTTAAGCTTCTAGGTTTAGCTTGTTTTTGTTTTAAAAGCAGTTTTTATTGTCTAATTCACATATCCTACAAATAATTCACTTAAAGTGAGCAAGTAAATGGCTCCTGGCATTTTCAAAGAGTTTTACAACCATCAGTATCATCAATTTCAGGACATTTTCATTCCCCCATAACGAAACCCTGTGCCCATTAGCAGTCCCTCCACATTTCCTTTCAACTCTCCCTCTGCACCAACCTGGGCCCCACAAACCTACTTTATGCATCTTTGAATTTGTATACAAATCTGGGCATTTCATATGGCTAGAATGATGCAATGTGTGACCCTTTATGACTTGTCAAGGTTAATTGTAAACTTTCAACTTTGTTAAGACCCACAAAATAGGAATGATTCCAGTAGAATGACTGAAAGCAGGTTAAAAAATGATCATTTTCAAAAATCCATTGGACATTTATTTTTTGAATAGCTTCTCTCACCAAAAGTAAGTCACTTTGTTTACATTTTTAAAAATGTTTTAACAGAATCATGAGTTTAGTTCTTGTTTTATGAATTCTGAATTAGGACTCATTTTTCTGAAACAGATGTGGAATGTTTGCTCAGTTTTTCTCACAGTCCAGTCACTCACCTCCCTGTGGCCTGGAGATGGTTTAAGGGGCCAACCACATTGTACCAGCAGCATGACCTGCCCCACGCACACTTTCATGTGTTCCTGACTCAGTTCCCAATCCTGCTCCCTTGGCAGCCACCTCTAATATGCTCTCATTTCCACTTTACACTACTTAAATTACAATTTGTTTTAAATATAAAATTTGTCACCCAATTTTATTTTATCCACATTGCTTTACTTTGCATTTGGTGTTTACACATATATATTATTCTCAAGTGATTGTCAAAAATTTTTGATAAAATCTGGGATGTATCTATAATTAATTGCTTTGTATACAAATGAAACGACAGTTTTCTTAACTGATAGTCAGGAAAAGAATTGTTTTTCATAACCGTGTAGCAATATCTTCCTATTAGATATACATACTTAAAAACAAAATAGGAGAGTGAATTATATAACCAATGGTTTAATAACTATGAAAAATATGTGAATGATACATATTAGGTGTAAACAATTATGTTAAGAAATAACAACTAAGTTTTTAAAAATATACATATTACACACACACACACATAAAAGTATATATATATATATTTGAGATTCACTTTCCTATAATCACTCATATTTCTCATTCTTTTTTGAGGAGAGTGGGTATATAAACTGTAAATACATACTAAGTTTTCTATTCATTACTGCTCAGAAGAATTATTTCTAACTATATTATACTAATCAGCTAATAACATGAATATGAATCCTGATGGCAGCAATACCTAATATCTATGATATTACCAGGAAAATGGGCTAGAGGATTTGTTATGTATGTGATGGCTTGATTTAGTGACTCAACTTTCTGTACATTGAAAGTTGCCCTTATTAAAATATTTCTTGTCTTATTCTTAAGTTATCACAGTGGATGTATAAGATATAGATTTTTTAATACTAAAATCTTTGTTCATTTATGTACTCACTTGGTCACTCACTTACGACAACTAAATTGTCCTCAGAGCTGTGGCTTGGCATTGGGAGGACCATGATAAACAGACAGAGCCTGCCCTCATCAAACTTATAATCTCACATGGGAGCAGACATTAAGCCAAATATTCAGATAAATGAATGCAAAATTGTAACTGCTGTAAATACTGAAAGAAGAACACTGCTGCTTCTCAACTGCTTAGACACAGGAAATAACATAACACATTCTAGCTTCACAGAAATGAGTGTTCTTTGTTTTACTTTGTTTTTTAAAGGTTACCAGCTGGTATCATAAAACATTATTTTTTTCTTTTCAGTCTCATATTGACAAATATCCAATCAAATGTTTTGGTGTTCTTACTTTAATTAATTTTAAAGATTAAAATGTTCATGCCGGCAAGAATAGAGTAAGGCATAAGAGGACAGAGAGCAGGGAGAGGCATTTCAGAATTTATCATGATGGGAGTCCCTGAGCTGCGATTATTTATGAAAAAGAAGGACTTGCTTCATGGTGTATTAATCCCTTGTAAGACACACAGATTCAGCTCTCAGTAAAGCAGGCTTTGGACCAGTGATGGGCTGCTGTACCCTGCTTGGTTGAGACGGAGGGGTTGAGCAGGACTTTCTCTTAGAGCCTCGGGTATGTGCAGAGTACCCAGCCTGTCCTGCTGCTCTGGGCTTGGACCAATTACTTTCTTATTTTAAATAAAATATATCATACAAGAAAGTAGATAAACATATTGTATTATTTACAAGGCTTAATAATAGGTTCTATGCCTGTAATCTCTCCACCAATGTAAGCACTCAATCAATACAAAATGACATTGAGTCTACGTAAGTTTCCATCCCCAATCACATCTTTCTGCCTTTCCCTTGAGGTAACTACAACACTGAATGTTTTCCTCATTCTTCTCTTGCTTAAAAAGTTTCACTACTTATCATTCCCCCCAAACTCTAACTTAGCTCTGTTTGGTTTTGTGGGAGTCTTGTGTAGCTTTTTTCCTTTCCCTCAATACTGGTCTGTCTCCCAGTCTCAGAAAACAGGTGACCTGTATTAGCACGTTTTCACACAGCTGATAAAGATATACCTGAGACTGGACGATTTACAAAAGAAAGAGATCTATTGGACTTACAGTTCCACGTGACTGGGAAGGCCTCACAATCATGGCAGAAGGTGAAAGGCGTGTTTCACATGGCAGCAGACAAGAGAAGAGAGTATGTACAGGGAAACTCTCCTTTATAAAACCATCTGATCTGGTGAGACTTATTTGCTATCATGAGAACAGCATGGGAAAGCCCTACCCCCATGATTAAATTACCTTCTACTGAGTCCCTCCCAAAACACAGGGGAATTCAAGATGAGATTTGATGGGGACATATCAAACCATATCATGACCTAAGATGATGCTAAAGCTTAGTCTTTAAAAATAGGCAGTGTGATATAGAAAAGGGAAACTGAGAGCCTGCTCAGCATTCTGCATAGACCCAGAACCTACAATAGTGCAGAAGTTTACAAAGCACATTAAAGGAGCAAGAGATCATAAACTTTAATATTTCAGAGGTTTGGCTGCTAAGATAATAAAAGTGATCAGCAGAATGCCTTGGTGAAAAATCATGAAGGCTCTATAATTTAGACAGGCCCAGGTTTGAATCTCAGCTTTTCCACTTAGTAGTTGGGTGACCCAACTAAGGGTCACCTTTCTGAACCATGATTTCCTCACTGGGGAATGGATCTGGGAACTCTCCTCTCACAGGTTGTAAAGACCTGGCAGCTCGTAAGACTTCAGTAAATATTATATTTTCCTCTCTTTGTATAATATCCACTGAAACCTAAAATTCCAGTCATTGCTTCTCTGCATTGTCCATATATTTTATAATTTGTTATACTTTTTATCTTGAATTTACTGCGTTTAAGTATTTGCACTGCCAGACCACAGTATGGTAATTTTATCCAGTTTTGTCTTCTGCAAAACTTCCCCCAAATCTTAGATTTTTAGGTTACCCCGTCATCCGGCCTCTTAGCTTGGTCTTTTTTTTGGCATTTTTGCTGTTTCTCAAAAATAAAATTTTAGCTTTCTCTATGTCATGAGTAACAGACAGCTATAAGTTTTAGAGTCTGTGTACTTCAGCTAATGCTGGACAAATAAAGCAACACGAGGAAGGACAAATGTGCCAGTAGTCAAATTGATTCTGCTTCAACCAAGGGCCTACAAGGAGCCTGATCATATTCCTCCCTGCTACTCACAGCAGTCTAGAAACTGCTGTGAACCTGAACTTAGAACTATTTGGCTACGTCACCTTCTACTGTGTTTTAAAAAGAACTCAGATTTAATCGTGTGACTTGCTGTGCCTCTCGTACATGTAATTGCATGTAGTGAGCTAACATAATGACATGGTAGGTGATAATTCAATGTGGACATTTGAGATTCAGAGGAGAATGAGGATCTGACACAAAGAAAGATTATTATTATTTCCTGCAACAAGAGCCGCACGAACAAGAGAGAGAGGTGATAGCATGGTGACGTGTCAGAAAAACGTTGGCAAGAGCAAGGGAGAATAAAGTTCTCCTTAATACATTTTCTTGTATGTAGTTGCACTTGTATCAGCAAATTTTCACAAAAAAATTAATAGATGGTACATTTTATGGGTCAGAGGTCAGTATTGATCAAAATGTTAGAAAGTACAATACTCTTCCAGGACATATGCTATTGATTCATTTTATTGAGTTCCTACAGGTCTATTAGGGCTATTCCTTAGTGGGTGTTTTACACCTGAAAGCACAATTAAAATCCATTTATAATATCTGTTCAAATAAAACATCTGCAGGTAACAGCCGCAGAATTTCCCCTCCCAAGGTAGATTTTGGTAAAGAACACAAATTTTGTGCGAGTACATGTGTGACTTTGCTTACTTAGGCACCTGGGAGATGGTTTAAAATCAGTTGTCAAGTGTGAGGGTCGGAGGGAGGGTGGTGGTTTTCACATAAAGGTCAGATGAAATTGTCTGGAAACATCAGGGATTTTAAAAAGTAGTTCTGTAAGACAGGAAGTTTTTTACACTAGATGGCCCAGGATGTATGGAAGATTCTGGGACACTGAAGGATGCTATACTTACATAAACCCACTTTATTCACAGAAGTGTGTTGCTTAAAGAATACATTAACAATAGATTGCAAAAACTTGAACACATAGAAGCTTAGAAAATTAAATATTCAAATCAGTAACCAACTGATATTCACATTAAGGACACTCGGGTATGATGTAAGATGGTTGCAGACCATACTTGCCTTGGGGATGGGCTTCATCTAAGACATTGTGGGTGTATTAAGCCTTCATTTGTGCCCAAGTTTTGTGTTTTCTTTGTGGTGACTCTGTGCTGCATTAATGAATGCCCTTGAATATGTTATCATTAAAGTTCATAGGAAGATAAAGAAGTTTAGAAAATTGTGAACAGAATCGATAGAGGAGGAAGAAGAAACGAGTGTCTATGAAAGGGCATGGCAAGGATAAAGCATTTTTTTCCTTTTAAAAGTGTTGACAAATGACATAGTAGATGATCAATGCTCAAGCATTGATGCAATTTTTCTTCTTTATTCTCTGTCAATATTGGCGCAAGGAAAACAGGCTAACACGAGGAGTTAGAAGAACTAAGTGCCAGTTCCAGCCCTTCTCCAAAAGCTTTGATTTCCTCATTTTTTCTCATCTGTCATAGGAAATACGAACTATGTGATTTAAGGTTTTTTATTGTAAAACCAATGTCTTAAACATTATTGAAAAGTTACATATGCCCAGGCTAATAAATGATGTTAATGTGAAATAAATTATTCTGTGTCAATTGGCTTGCTGACTCATTAGATAACGATCCTTTCTACATCATGAATCAAAGCCACAGCTCCCGTAGGCCCAGGGAGTGCGCAAGGTAACCGTGGCCCTAAGGGCTTAATAACCATGAATGTGTCTGGTATGCTCACAATTGTTTTTCCAATAAATTTCAGATGCTAGGCTATATGGTAGAAACATTGGAAGTCAGAGGAAGTCAAATAAATCCACATGAATGATCATCAGCTTTTAATTTATTTGAATATAGAAATTATTTTCTAAAAGATACTGAGTTATAATAGTAAATTAAAAATATGACTAATGACATTAGAAGAATTGAGTAATAACTGATTTAGGTTTAAATCATCATCCTTATGAGGTTTTGTAGGTTTTTTTGGTATGTTTTAGCACTTACTATATAAAGCTTAGAACCATAGAGCCGTCTTTGACCTTGGTGTCCTTTGCTTTGTGTTTCAGGCCATGTTCCATGTCCCATCATTTTTTTCTTCTCCGGACTCTGTACTTCTGTCCCCTTTCTTCACTTGTCTCCTACTTCAAGCCTTTCTCACCTCAGGTCCAAATAACATGTTGCATTATTTTACTCACCACTATGGTATTTGGTGACATGATTTTACCATCCAGAAGGATGAATCACCTCCTGAAAATTGCACTTTAAAAATGAATTACAAGGAAGTTCTCTACGTGGTTTGACTCAATCATTGACTAAATAGGATTTTGATTTCGTTCTTCTTTATTTTACTTATGAATTGGTGCAGTTAAATTGGAATTTCTCTTCCTTGAATTGACTCAACATTGAAAGGTAAGTCAATTATTCTGATACATTTAACTTGATGCAGATGCAGGGTTATCACCATTTGCACATTTAATTTTAAAGCATGAAATCGTACATATATTAGTTATTTTGCCACATGTACTTGACTTTCTAAAGACATATTTGCCCAAAGACTTGATACAAGTGAAATAAAATCTTCTTTCAATTCAGTCGTGTCAAGATCATATCTAATCAAGTTTTATTTCAACAGTTGTATACTATAATGATATTCATTTCACTGATGTCTTAATATTTTCTCTGAATATTTTAAAATAACGATGATACCAAAAGCTAACAATTGTTGAGAATTCCTAATAGACCAGGAACTTTATGCTCTTTTTCTTTTCTAAAGCTCACAGCTCTGTGAAGTGGTATTTATTACTATCCTAATTTTCAGTTGATGATTTGAGACTTGATAAGTAAAGAAACTTGGGTAAGATCACACAAGTACTAAGGGAGAAAGAAAAATTTGAAACCAGCTACCTGTACCACAGGTTCTGAAACCAGTCCCCCACTTTTGCTCTCCTCAAAATTTGATCCGAGGACCAACAGCAGCAGCAGTATCTGGGTGCTTCTCGGTAGTCCAGAATCTCAAGTAGAGTGACAGATTCATGGTGGTGGTTTGCTAAGAATATACCCAGTTTTAGCAAGAAAAGTCCTCTGTCCCAGGTAACTCTTCAGTTTCAGACAAGCCCAGATGGTTTAGCCCCCTAATCACAGTTCCTGTCTCTGAACTACTAAATCAGAGCCTGCATTTTAAATGTCCCCAGGTGACTAATATGCATATAATAAGTGAGAAGAATTGTTTTTTTTAAATTTCATTTGTTTAATGAATATTTTCTAAAAAGATTTCTAGAGACACTAAATCTTGAAACCAGCTTTCATTCTTTGCATTGACAACACCTGAATTGACCTAGTTGCACATCATGCTCATATGGATTAAATTCAGATTTGTGTATAGAAATTTACTTCTGCAGAAAAAATGGTCTTAAGGAAGCAACATTAAACTACTTAAGTTATCCTGATTTGAGCTTGCAATGCTGCAGAAACTATACAAATATTAAAAGGCTGTGGAATTATTTTCTCTCTAGGAAGAAGGATGTAGGCTGTCAAATATTATAATTTCATCTGAAAAGTGACATATCGATGTATTGATGCAGTACAGAACATATCTGACAACTGTATTGCCAATCTTGGTTTGTATTCTCAGTGGATTAGGAAGTTGTATCACTTTATTAGTGGAGGGTACACTTGTCATATCCCAGTTTAAGTGGTTTGGCTTGTTTAATAAGCCTTTCATATTTTACTTACATACTTTTATGCCTAGGATTTTGCAGACAAAATTCTTCCAGCATGTGAGATCTCCGGGGACATGTCTAGAATATTGAGAAAGCTGGCAATGACTGTTTTTGTCTTATAGCATAAATTAAAAACAGTTAGATCTGGAATAGACCCTGAGGAAAATATAGTCCATTTATTTTATGAATAAGGAAATTGAAACCCATCAGAGTTAAATAACTTTCTGTGGACATCCAGCAAGTTCATAGGACAAACAGACCCGGAATTGAGTGTGATTGAGAGCAAACCTGATATTATTTGGTTTACCTTGAGTGTTTCTCATGTTACTTAAAATGTAAACTAATAGTTGTTACCCTGAAAGAAAATGTTAGACTCTTCTTGAAAAATTATGTGATTGCAGATATCTATTTAAATGAAGGTAGAAAATAACCCTACAGAGAGACAGAATGATGGGTTACTCTAATTTGCTCGCCTTTCCACCCAAGGTCAAGGTAGCATAGAACCAGTCTGCCATAAGTAGCTCAAGTTCAAAGAGTTACATTTCATATTTGATTTAATTTTTTGTCTTAGTTCATTGTGGCTGCTGAACAAAATGCCATAGATTGGATAGCTTATAACATTACAAATTTATTTATCACAGTTCTAGGGGCTGGAAAGTCTGTGATCAAGGTGCAGGCAGATTTGGTGTCTGGTGATTTCATCAGCCATCTCACTGCATGCTCACATGGTGGAAGAGGCAAGGCAGCTGTCTGAGGCCTGTTTTATAAGTGAACTAATCCCATTATGAGGACTACCTCATCACTTCCTAAAGGGCCCATCTCTTAATACCATCCCTTTAAGTGTGAGGATTTCAACATATGAATTTTGGGGGGAGACAAATGTTCAAACCAGAGCATTTTTTAACCTTTGAAAAAGTGATTAACTCTTCTGTATCTTAATTTTCTTATCTGTAAAGTAGTTTCCAAAGCAGTTCTCTCCTGATTAAAATGATTATTAGAGGGAAGACATGGTCACCATGTGCTTAATGCATGACACTACAAAGTGGGGATATCAAGGGAGACTTCTTAGGATCATGTAAATTTTCCCCTCAGAGAAGAGGAGAAAGGAGAGGGTAAGACGGAGGGTCTGAGGTTCGAGAGGAGAACAGTAGCAGTGAGAAATGGAGAAAGAAACCATAATTGGCCGGGCGCGGTGGCTCAAGCCTGTAATCCCAGCACTTTGGGAGGCCGAGACGGACGGATCACGAGGTCAGGAGATCGAGACCATCCTGGCTAACACGGTGAAACCCCGTCTCTACTAAAAAATACAAAAAACTAGCCAGGCGAGGTGGCGGGCGCCTGTAGTCCCAGCTACTCAGGAGGCTGAGGCAGGAGAATGGCGGGAACCCGGGAGGCGGAGCTTGCAGTGAGCTGAGATCCGGCCACTGCACTCCAGCCTGGGCCATAGAGCCAGACTCCGTCTCAAAAAAAAAAAAAAAAAAAAAAAGAAGAAGAAACCATAATCAACATTTTTTTTCAGTTTTCTATTGATTTTATTATGATTTCTTTTAGTGTTGACATACTATTTTTACTATTTCTTACCACTTCTAAGTGTACAGTTCAGTAGTAATAAGTACATTTGTATTCTTTTTTCCTCCTTCATCCCTCAACCACGCCACCCTTCCCAAACTCTGGTGATCACCATTCTACTCTTTATCTTCATAAGATCCAGTTTCTTGACTCCCACATATGAGTGAGAACATGAGATATTTGTCTTTCTGTGCATGGCTTATTTCACTTAATCTAATGACCTCCAGTTCTATCCACATTGCTGCAAATAACATGTTTCACTTTTTTTCCCTATGGTCAAATAGTTTTCATATATATATATATATATATGTATGGAAAATACTTTAGGACATTGGTCTAGGCAAAAGCACAAAAATAGACAAATGGGACTATATTCAGCGCAATAGTTTATCTTATATATATGATGTGGCATATATATTCCACATTAAATATAAAAAGCAAAAGAGCTAGAGGCATTATACCACCTGACTTCAAACTGTACTAAAAGGTGCCTATTATAACCAAAATAGCACGGTATTGGTATACAACAGAAACATAGACCAACGAAACAGAAGAAAATCCAGAAATCCATGTATTTGTACCCAACTAATTTTTGACGAAGATGCTAAGAACGTACACTGGGGACAGAACACCATTATTTCACGTGTGTGTATGTGTGTGTGTATGTGCTATGATAAAACATATGATAAAACATAGCACAATTGCAAGTATCTCTTTGATACACTGATTTCTTATCCTTGAGGTAAATACCCAGAAGTGGTACTGCTGGATTGTATGGTAGTGCCATAGTTCTTTGAGAAATAGCCATACTGTTCTCAATAGTAGTTGTACTAATTTACATCCCCACAAAACTGTATAAGATACTCCTTTTCTCTGCATCCTTATATTAGTAATAGCCATTCTAACAGATGTAAGCTGATACCTAACTGTAGTTTTGATTTGTATTTCCCTGATGATTAGTGGTGGTGAGCATTTTTTCATACATCTGTTGGCTATTTGTATGTCTTCTCTTGAGAAATGTCTATTCATATCCTTTGCCCACTTTTCACTGGGGTTATTTGTATGTCTAACTGATGAGTTATTTGAGTTCCTTATATATTACTGAATATTATGCTTTTTTGGAATAATAGTTGGCAAATATTTTTTCCTGTTCATCAGGTTTTCTTTTCAAAGTTTGTGGATTGTTTTCTTTGCTGTGCAGAAACTGTTTAGTTGAATATAGGCCCATTTATCAATTTTTGGTTTAGTTGTCTGTGTTTTTACCTAGACCAATGTCCTGAAGTATTTTCCCCATGTTTTCCTCTAGTAATTTTGCAGTTTTGGGCCTGTCATTTGAGTATTTCAGCTGTGTTGTGTTCATTTTTGTATACAGCAAGAGATAGGGGTCCAGTTTTGTTATTCTGCGTATGGATGTCCAATTTTCCCAGCACCATTTATTGAAATGAGTGTCCTGTCCCCAGTGTATGTTTTTGGCACATTTGACAAAAATTAGTTGGGTACAAATACACTGATTTATTTCTAGATTTTCTTCTGTTTCATGGGTCTATGTTTTGTTTTTTATACAAATACCATGCTATTTTGGTTATGATATCTTTGTAGTGTAGTTTGAAGTTAGGTGGTATGATGACTCCAGATTTTTTGCTTTTTTTTTTTCTTGCTCAGGATTGCTTTAAGTATTTGGGTTCTTTGTTGGTTCCATACAAATTTTAGGCTTGTTTTTTCTAACTCTATGAAAAAGCAATGTTGGTATTTCAGTAGGGATTGCATTAAATCTGCAGATTGCTATGGGAAGTATGATTATTTTAAAAATATTGACTCTTCTGATCCATGAGCGTGGCATGTCTTTCCATTTGTTTGTGTCATCTTCAATTACTTTCATCAGCACATTATAGCTTCCTTGCAGAGATCTTCTACCTTCTTGGTTAAATTTATTTCTAGATGTATTAGTCTGTTTTCATGCTGCTGATAAAGACATACCCAAGACTGGGAAGAAAAAGAGGTTTATTTGGACTTACACTTCCACATGGCTGGGGAGGCCTCAGAATCATGGTTGGATGTGAAAGGCACTTCTTATTTGGTGGCAACAAGAGAAAATGAGGAAGAAGCAAGTGGAAACCTCTGATAAACACATCAAATCTCATGAGACTTATTCACTATCATGAGAATAGCATGGGAAAGACCAGCCCCCATGATTCAATTACCTCCCCCTGGGTCCCTCCCACAACATGTGGGAATTCTGAGATACACAACTCAAGTTGAGATTTGGATGGGGACACAGCCAAACCATATCACTAGGTATTGTTTAATAGCTTTTGTAAATGGGATTGCCTTCTTGATTTTTTTTTCTTGTCTAGTTTATTATTGGTATACAGAAATGCTACTGATTTTTATATGTTGATTTTGTATCCTACAACTTTAATGAATTTATTTATCAGATCTAAGAGTTTTTTGGTGAGGTCTTTAGGATTCTCTACATATGAGATCTTATCATAAGCAAGAGGCACAATTTAATTTCCTCTTTTCCAATGCGGAAAGCTTTTCTTTTTCTTTCCTGATTGCTGTGGCTAGGCCTCCCAGTAGTATGTTACGTATAAGTGGTGAGAGTGGATATCTTGTCTTATTCCAGTTTTCATTCCATAACATTAAGTTTGATGTTAGCTGTGGGATTGTCACCCATGACTTTCATTATTTTGAGGTATGTTCTTTCTATGCCTATGTTCTTTCTGTGCATTTTTATCATGAAGAAATACTGAATTTTATAAAATCCTTTCTGTGTCAATTAAGAAAATCATATAGTTTTTGTCCTTCATTCTATGATGTTATGTGTCATGTTTATTGATTTGTGTATGTTGGATTATTCATACATCCCTGGGAAAATTTTCACTTGATCGTGATGTATTATTATTTTTCTTCATGTGCTGTCAGATTTAGTTTGCTAGTACTTTGTTGAGGATTTTTGTGTCTATGTTCATTAGCAATATTTCTCTGTAGTTTTCTTTGTGTTTCCTTAGCTGGCGGTTATCAGGGTAATGCTGACCTCATAGAATGAATTGGGAAGAATTCCCTCCTCTTTAGTTTTTTGAAATGGTTTGATAAGAATTGCTGTTAGTCATTCTTTGAACAATTCATAAAATTTGGCAATGAAGCCATCTAGTTCTGGACTTTTTTTGTTGGAATACTTTTTATTAATGTTTTGATCTTGTTAGTTGGTTTGTTCAGGTTTTCTATTCCCTCCTGATTTATCTTGATAGGTTGTACGTTTCCAGGAATTTATCAATTTTCTTTAGATTTTCTAGTTTGTTAGTGTATACTTGTTCATAATAGTCTTGGATAATCTTTTGTATTTCTGTGGTATTGGTTGAAATGTTTTTCTTTTCTGGTTTTATTTGGATTTTCTCTCTTTTTTACATAGTTAATCTAGCAAGTGGTTTATTAATTTTATGAATCTTTTCAGAAAACAAGTTTTCCTTTAATTAATACTTTGTATTTTGTTAGTCTCTATTTTATTTAGTTCCTCTCTGATTTTTGTTATTTGTCCCTTGTACTAATTTTGTGTTTAGTTTGCTCTTCCTTTTTTAGTTCCTCGAGGTGCATCATTATTTGAAATCTTTCTCCTCTTTTAATGTAGGCACTTATTGCTATAAACTTGCCTCTTAGCACTACTTTTATTATATACCATAGGTTTTTGTATGGTATATTTTCATTCTCTTTTGTTTCAATTTTATAAATAAATGTTTTTCATAATTTTTATCTTTGGCCCTGTGGTCACTTAGGAGCAGGTTGTTCAGTAATAGTTGTAGACTTTGACACTCCATTCTCAGCATTAAACAGATTACTGAGACAGAAAATTAAGAAACAAACATTGGATTTAAACTGTACATTAGACTAAATAGATTTAACAGATATTTACAGAACATTTATCCAATGTCTACAGAATGCACATCTTTCCCATTAGCACATGTAACGTACTCCAGGATGGACCACATATTAAGTCACAAAACAAGTCTCAACAAATGTTTTCAAAATTAACATTGTATCAGGTGTCTTCTCAAACCACAGTGAAATAAAATTAAATCAATGGCGAGAAGAACTTTGAAAACTGTACAAATCTTGAAATCTTTTTACTTTTTTGATGTAGGCACTTATTGCTATAAAGTTTCCTGTTACCACTACTTGTATTATATCCTATAGGTTTTCGTATGTTCTATATTCATTTTCATTTGTTTCAGTTTTTTAAAAACTTCTTAATTTCTCCTTTGACTGAATGGTCATTTAGGAGCAGGTTTTTAAATTTCCATGGATTTGTAGAGTTTTCAAAGTTCTTCTTGGTATTGGTTTCTAATTTTATTTCATTGTGGTTCAAAAAGATATCTGACATAATGTCAATTTTGAAAAAATTTGTCAAGACTTATTTTGTGACCTAATATGTGGTCCATCCTGGAGAATGTTACATGTGCTGATGATAATGATGTGCATTATGTAGACACTGGATAGATGTTCTGTAAATATCTGTTGAATCAATTTAGCCTAAAATGCAGTTTAAATCCATTTTTTCTTCTTAATTTCCTGTCTCAGTAATCTGTTTAATAGTGAGAGTGTGGTGTCGAAGTCTACAACTATTACTGAACTGGAGTTTGTCTCTTTCTTTAAATCTAATAATGTTTGCTTTATATATCTGGATGCTCAAGTGGTGGGTACATATATATTAATATTTGTGATGACTTTTGCTGACTTGATCCCTGTATCATTATATAATGTGCTTTTTCCCCTCTTTTTGCTGTTTTTGAGTTAAAGTCTGTTTTATCTGATATAACTACTCCTGTTTATTTTTGGTTTCCATTTGCATAAAATACATTTTCCCTTCCCTTTACTTTCAGCCTGTATGTATCTTCAGAGGTGAAATAAGTTTCTGGTAGGCAGCATACAATGAGGTAATGTTTATTTTATATATATATATTTTTGTATCCATTCAGCCACTCTATATATTTTAAGTGGAAAGTTTAATCTGTTTACATTCAAGTCTATTATTGATATGTGAGGTGCTTGTCATTTTATCAAATGATTTCGAATTGTTTTATAATCTTTTCTTTCTCTCTTACTGTTTATCATTGTGGTTTAGTGGTTTCCTGCAGTGGTAATATTTGAAACTTCTCCTGTTTGTATATTTTCTCTAGTACTGGATTTTATATTTTCATGTGTTTTCAAAATGGAAGATATCTTTTTTATTTTTTTATTTTTTGCTTCCAGGTATAGGACTCCCTTAAGCATTTCTTGTAGAGCTGATGTAGTGATGATGAATTCCTCAGCTTTTGTTTCACAGGGAAAGACTTTATTATTTTCTTCATTTATGAAGGATAATTTCCAAGGCCAAATATTCTTTGGATGGCACTTTTTTTTTCTTTCAGTACTTTGAAACTAACATCTCATTCTCTCTGGCTGATAAAGTTTCTCCTGAGAAGTCCGCTACCGTAGTCTGATTGGGGAATCCTTATAAGCAGTTAGACCCTTTTCTCTTACTGTTTTTTGTATTTTCTTTTTGTCATTGACTTTTGACACTTTGACTCTAATGTGCTGTGGAGATATTTTTGCAATGTATCTGGGGATCTGTGAGGCTCTTTTATTTAAATGTTTAATATCTTGCTAGAGTTGGGAACTTTCATTTATTATTTCATTAAATAGGTTTTCTAAACCTTTTGTTTTCTCTTTTCCTTCTGAGACTCTACAAATTCAAATATTTTGTTGCCTTATGTTCTTTCATATGTCATGTAGTCTTTGTTCACTGTTTTATATTTATCTTTATTTTTGCCTGACTGGGCTATTTAAAAAGAATTACCTTCAAGTTAAGAAATTCTTCTGTTTAGTGTATTATTGAAGCTTTCAAATGTGTTTTCTGTTTCATTTAATGAATTATTCAGCTCCAGAATTACTGTTTGGTTCTTTTTTATGACATGTATCTCTTTGGCAGATTTTTCATTCATATTCCAAATTGTTTCTGTTTTCTTTATATTGTTTTTCAGTACTTTCTATATCTCACTGAGTTTCTTTTAAATTGATAGTTTGCATTTATTTTCTGGTATATCATAATTTTTTTATTGAGATCTGTTGCTGGAGAGTTACTGTGTCCCTTTGGAGGTATCATATTTCCTTGCTTTGTTATATTTTCTATGTTTTTACTTTAATACATACACATCTGAAATAAGAGTAGCTTATTGAAATTATTTGAACTTGCTTTTGTAGGGGAGGAAACTTTCCTGAAGATGTATTTATGGTGTTGGCTGAATAGAGAACTTTGGCCTTGATTCTGAGTGTGTGCCATAGTGCAGTCTCTGTATGATTTCCTCAGCTGTAACAGCTCAGTGATGTCTGTAATTTCCTCAGTGGTAATGAAGTGGTCATTAGTGGAAAGTGTGGTGAAGTTTTGCTGTGACTTGGAGTGCCAAGGGGCCAGGTTTTGGGCATCAGTGGTAGCAGCAGTGGGCTGAGTATACTTGTCCATGGTCCCTGGGGTTGGCATACATTGGCACCTGTATTAGTTCATTTTCCCGTTGCTGATAAAGACATACCTGAGACTAGGTAATTTACATACACAAAAAAAGAGATTGAATTTGACTTACAGTTCCACATGGCTGGGGAGGCCTCAAAATCAAGGCAGAAGGTGAAAGGCATATTTTACATTGCAGCAGGCAAGAGAAAGAATTGAAATATCAAGGAAAACGGGTTTCCCCTTATTAAACCATCAGGTTTCCTGAGACTTATTCACTACCATGAGAACAGTATGAGAGAAACCACCCCATGATTCCATTATCTCCCACTGGGTGCCTCCTACAACATGTTGGAATTATGGGAGTACAATTCAAGGTGAGATTTGGGTGGGGACTCAGAGCCAAACCGTATTAGCACCAGTGTTAGCAGGTGCAGACACTCCAGATCGTAGGCCTCTAGGTGGCTTGCTCTGATGCTGGTAGTGGCAGCAGTGGGCCTGGCAGGTGGGCAACTTCTCCAGTTCCTGGACATTTAGCATGGTATGGTTTATGGTCGTAGCTATTTAGGTCTTGGGGAGTGTGTGGGACCTAGCATGAGCTCCCTCCTTCAATTAGTGCCATTGCACAGTTTTCAGACAGCTCTCTATGTTAATTTGAGAGCCTGTGAGGCTTGAAGGTCTTGCCTTTGGCTAGGATAGCAGGAGTTTACAGTGGGAATGTGGAATGCTAGGGGTCTCCCACATACCCTTTCCCCATGCTGAGGAATCTCTCTCCAAGCTCCCTGCTGATTCTGGCCAAGCAGGCTGCCTCACTTTCCTCTCCTTCCTTGCTTTAGGTGTTTCCCATCATTTTTCTGCCAAATTCCACAGTTGTTTCTGAAGTGTGATTATCTATTCACTACTCTAGAGAATGGCAGATGTTTACCAGTCATACGGTATTGCTGCCATTGCCTTTATATTTATCTAAAAATCAGATTTTTTTCCTTTCATCTATGTATTCAACAATGACTGAGCTCTCACTTTATTCAAGGCATGATTTTAAGCACATTTCAAGGCAGATTTGATATTAATAGGAAACACCAAGGGAGGTAAGGCTTTGAGTTGGTTTCATTTATCTGGCTACTAGGAAAAGACAGTTACACTGATGTAGCTTTTTTCATAATCATTTCCTATTCTGCCATAACATAGCGACCACAGGCATCTCTGAGCACAGCCAGGATTAGAACCTGCAGTCTTTCCTTTCACCACCAGGCTGGTGGATGCCTTAAGAGTCCCCTTCAAATATTATTATGAAAAGCCATGGGAAGATGGAGTATGAAACTTGTGAAGTCCCTGCTACGCCACACATACGCATGAGAAATTCCATCTAAGAGTTATCTCCATTTCTGGGCATTACCAGATTAAAGTTCTGAGAAGAACTTTGCTGCATGACAGGAAATGATGGCCCCAGCAGGGATTGTCATGATGAAAGTTACATATGACACAAAGTATCTAGAGTCTTTCTGTTGAAGAGCACAGATAATATCCCTGCCATATGCCATGAGAATTCACTTAGAGGAGAAGATACACAACAAACTAAATTGGGGAAAAATTATTCTCCACCAAGAAAAAAAACAAATTGTTGAGATAGTGACTTAAGAATTAAGGAACTTCTTAAAGGTGGCAGTTTGCTTTGGAAAGAGGAAATTTAAAGAAAGATAAACAATCCCAGGGTGAGGTGGGTGATTGAAGGTGAAAAGAACACAATGTCAATGGTGGGAGAAATATTTGGGAAAGACAGTAAGGGATGAAAACAAAGCAAGACTATTTAGAAGCGAAATCAGTCCTTGCAGCTGGGGAAAAGTCTTTAGAGGTACACAAGGGACAGAGAAATTACCTGAATAACAGATTAAGGAACAAATGAGAAAAGTCTGCTTTCAGAGCACCAAGATAATGGGAACCGAGGCTGAAGATAAACCTGAGGAATGGCTGGTGCAGAACCTGATGCCCTGGTTGCTGTTGGTGCTTGCGTCCCTAGCATTGTTTATCTTACAAAACTCTTAGTTAAAAGAAGTTACTAGCAAAGGTTTTTGTGGTAATTCTTAATAGGATACTGTCTACGGTCAATTGATTTTATAGCCTTAATTCAGGATACTTGATGGGAAAACACAGGTAAGCTTTTGGTGAAAGCAGTTTGCTAGATTAATTACTGCTTGGGTTTTGTTTTTAATTTTAAGTATAGGTGCTTTAAACAAATGCTTTCAGTTAGACACAAAAAAAGTAATTTCCAAAGAAGCACAGGTTAGATCCAGATAGGATAATGATGCATATAAATCACTCTGGGGAGGTTTAGTCATCTTTGCATACTCCAGTTCTGTCTGGCAAATAGTAATTGCTCAGAAAATGTTACTGTTCATAATAGGCTGTTAGGAGTTTCATAATTCTATTTTCAGTATTAATGAAAGGAGAGAAATATAAGATTTGTGAGCTATATGTTGCACACCCTGATGGAGAAAATATTTTTTCTTCTCTCTCTTTTTTTTCTTTTGGCTTTACAAGTATAGTCACATGTGCATTGATATACTACCATTGCCTCTCTATTAGTCTAAAATTCAGATTTTTTCTTTATGTATTCAACAACGACTGAGCTCTCACTTTATTCAGGCATGATTTTAGGCACATTTCAGTGAGCCTGACCTCATCATTGTAAGTAATGAGAGAAGAAT
Source organism: Piliocolobus tephrosceles (assembly GCF_002776525.5). Taxonomy (NCBI): domain Eukaryota; kingdom Metazoa; phylum Chordata; class Mammalia; order Primates; family Cercopithecidae; genus Piliocolobus; species Piliocolobus tephrosceles. The sequence continues at coordinate 10,344,474 of NC_045455.1, read as the reverse complement.
GAATTGAGGAATTGAAGGCCCTCCCTCTACGGACAGGCTGTAAAACCTGTGCCAGTCTGTTCATGAAGACTGCAGACACAAGTGTGAGTTGGCAAATTGGTAGAGTGATCCTGGCTGTTCCAAAATTCCCAGGAAGAGAAATTTGTGGTAACAGATTATGGTAAGCAAAGGATGACAAATATTGATGCTAGTAGTGCATCTTATGATATTTAGTTACAAAACATTTTTATATGTATGTAATTTAACGTTTGCAAGAATAGGGATAATTGCAGGCAGTTATGGCCATCTTCCCTTTGTAGTGGTGTAGAACATTTAAATGAGATGTCTAACATCAATCGCATGAATAGCAAGAGGTAGAGCTTGGAGCTGAACCCAAGGCCCTTGACTGCAAGCCCAAATATATTAACCCTCCCAGTGATGTGTTCATCTTAAAAATTGTGGCGCACAATGCGTAACCGTTTAGATATTAGTCCTAAGTGGGAAGAATTCCGACTAGCTGGTTGAGAGGAGAATTTTGTGGTGGAGAACCATAATTTTGTGGTACCAGCCACAATTAAAATTGAGTTCACGTGACCCTCAATATGAGAAGGGAAACAAGGAGAGAAAAGAAAAAATGGTGGATAGATGTTTCAATATATCTGAATTGGGGTCATTTGACAGGGCAGAATATTTGGTTTCTGAATATATTATCATTTGATTTGATAAAAAATTAGATTGCCTGAAGAATCTTTGAGGTGTGGGAAAATGTGATTGTTTAACTAAAAATAGTGTAATCCAAAGGTGATATAGTTCAGATGAGTTAGGGTGCAAATTATTAACAAACATAAAAGTAACAGATTTAAAAGTAATGTTCTGGAGAGTATAATGGTGTAAGCATATTGGCAAAGCCATTTATCATTATTCAAGTAACTAATAAGTGGACTAGTTACTATTAGTAACTAATAAGTTACTTAGTAAAGTAACAAGATGACAGAAGAGGTCAATTTCTGCTTTCAAGGTCCTGAATATATACAGAATATATTCAGAGTTCAATATCAGTAAATATGTACCGAGAATAATTTGGGGAAGAAAATTAGAATGGGAAAGGTCCCATTACAATCCTAGCCATATTCAGAGCCAATCCCAACGAAGAAAATAACCCATGGGTCAGGATAAAAAAACCTTTTCAAAGAAAGTACATCTACAGGGAAATATGAAGAAGGGATAACTGTCCTTGCTTAGAGGCAAATATAACATGATTAGATCAATTAGAAATTTCATTACTGCTCAGGAATGGCTTTGGGAAGTAAGCCCGGGGAATGACTGGGAAACCTCACAGTCTACTTCACACTTCCTCCTCCTCTCCAGGTTACACACATGGGAGGAAGACAAGCCAGTTCTTCACAATAAGCATTGTCGTCCTGCCTTGAAGGCAGGTGGCTGTGTGTTTCCACTCACAGGCTTGCAGGGGTCGCACCACAGTTCCTTTCATGAGACGATTCTAGTCATTCCTGTGCTCAGCAAATCCATGCACCAGGGAGAGATTCACCTCCCCTGTCCCTGCTCCATGAAGATGGGATTTCTACACACTTTGTATTTCTAGGAGCTCATCTTCTCTCCTATTCTCAGCGGGAGACAGGATTAGGCTCACATGTAAATTTGAAAACTCAGCTCATTTTCTAATAAGTTCAAGTTTTATGATTTAAAAAACTTTTATCAGTAAATAAAGGTCACCCATCTGGCAGCAATGTGTCTGTTTGGCTCAGCTTTGGTTTTCTACACTACGTTATAAAAATATTACAGTCTAGTATGACATTAGCAAAGTGTGACATCTGGGCTTATACAAAATATAGGAGTTGGCAGAGGGACTAATTTCTCTTCTGAAAAAATGCCATGGCTGATAGGGACTGAGGACAACACAGTGACTGAGAATCCAGCCCTGGACATTGCTGTCATTCAGCCAGACTTGCCTGTGAGCTTAGCAGCATCCTCCACAACGTCTACCTGGAAGCGGGGAAGGGGCCTAATTACCCAAGAGGATAACGTTGATGGATTGCTACGGGCCTTTGAGAATAGAAGCTATTTTAGCGCAACAGAAAAATTTTCTCTACCTGCAGTGCTGGGTGGTCATGCATTCAAGAATTACGTGAGACTGCTTCAGAAAATATTATAGGTATGGCAGTAATAAAGCTGGCAGCTTTTCAGTGGGTTTAGATGTTAGAGCATTTACTTTGGGGGTTGAAAAATGTATAATTAAATTTTGGCATTGCTTTTAGGTGGTAATGATTTTTATTAAATTCTTTTTTGTATGAATCCCTTTATGAGTTCAAGACAAATGCCATGTTTATTTTTTCCCTCTAGGCTCTCTGGGTTTATTTTAATACACTGTAATCTAAAAGATATTGAGTCACTGACAAAAAGAATGCATGCATCCAGAGAGGGCCATTGTGCAATCTCAGAAGCTGATTTATTTTATTTATTTATTTGTTAAAGAAAAGACAGCAGATCACATTTAAAGAAAATTTATTTCCTCATCTGTTAGCATTCAATTTTTGTGAAGATTCAGGCACTATTAATGGCCAGTGGAACTTCCATAAGTCGGAAATTGCAGTAGCAGTTTTTTCACAGGGGTAAAAATTCCCTAAGCTTTAAGAAGTTTGGATATCAAAAGTTATAATGCCCATTTAGGGAAAATTAGGGTGAATATTGTTTAATTAGTCATCCAAATGATGAAAACTATCCACTTCGATGCTTTTATGAAGCTCTGCATAATGGTAACAGGGAATAGATTTTTGTGACTTGTGCAGGGAGCGTGGTATTTCCTTTTTTTTTTTTTTTTTTTCGTTTTTGGTAAGTGGTGATGGCCAAGATTAAATGCCATAAGCTTCCTTCTGCCTGCTCTGTGTTCCCTGTGCTCACTCATCCTTATTCAATGTTGCATTAGCAAATTGCTGCAAGTCTCCATCTGCCTTCCTTGGAGCACCTTTCTCAAGGGAATACGCAGACAGATTATCTGGGAGGAAGAGAGCAGCGTGCTTCCTCCCTTGTCGGGAGCCCATCTCAGAATGGCAGGGAACACAGCCTTCTGCATTTTCCTTTTTCACATGAGGAAGTCACTGCACGGATAAGTTAACAGAACTACCAGGATCAGTGAGGCAATAGGGGAACCCAGCCTGGAGGGCAGTTCCCAGGTCTCCTCCCCATTAGCTCTTCCTGGCAAATTAACTGCCACCCACACCATGGGCTTTATCGTTCATTACTCTCCTCAGACTCAGAATAATTTCCATTCCAGTAGTCGAGAGAATGACTGTATGCTTCTGGAATTTATGGGCATGATCACAGGGGTCAGGAAGGGATCCAGGCACCAGGGTGGTTTATACTTTCCTTTAGTAGTTTTACAGAATTTGTGCCACAAAGAGCCTCCTAACCCCGCAGCCACTTTGTTATTACAGAGATGCAGCACTTTCTGCTACCGACTTGGGAAACTGGGATTTAATGAGCACCTTTGGCAGTGGGACTTTCCTGCTCTCCCTTAGATGTGGCTGCTCTTGTCATTGTTCTTCTGCACTTAATATTTTCCTTCTTTCCTCAGGGGATACTCAGAATGAAAGAAGAGGGTGACATACTCTCTGGGGTTGAAGTGGAAGGGCATCCCAACAGCAGCCAGTAGGGCACGCGGAGATTCCTTTGAAACTGACCTGTGACTGCCCTTCGAGAATGCACTTCTGTTTCTTTTGCCCTTGATCCCAGGCTTTTGGAAGCGGTCTGTATTTCTGCTCTGTTAGCAGGTCAGCGCTGGGCTACCCGCCTCAGTCCCTAAGCCAGTCTGGACGAAGGGTTGGCTTACATGATTAGTCTTTCTACTTCTTCTGAGGCTGTGGGGTTTGAACTTAAGATATGTTATCAAACTGGGAGTGGAGTCAGTGGTTTACAAGTCATAGCACTGTATACTACCAATAACATACACACAAAGGCTGTATCTCCCTCTCTTTTCTTTTTATTGAGGCTTAATTTGCACATCCTACACGATTATTTTAAAGTATATAATTTAGTAGGTTTTAGTACATTTACAAGGTTGATCTACCGTCACCAATCCAGAAAGTTTTTATCACTTGGCAAAGAAATCCCATAGCCATTAAATGTCACTCCCTGTTCCCCTTCATCCTATTCTCCTGGCAACCACTAATCTGCCTTCTGTCTTTGTGAATGTGCCTATTTTCGGCATTCCATATAAATGGAGTCATACGACATGTGGCCTCTGCATTTTCTTTCTTTTGTATAACATAATGTTTTCAAGGTTCTTCCATGTTACAGCATATGTCAGAATGTCTTTCTTTTTATGGCTGAATCATTTTCCATTGTTATTTGTATATTATATTTTATCCATTCATTCATCTGTTGATAGCTATCAGCTGTTTCTACTTTTTGGCTATTAAGAGTAATGCTGCTGGTCGGGCACAGTGGCTCACACTTGTAATCCCAGCACTTTGGGAGGCCTAGGAGGGTGGATCACCTGAGGTCAGGAGTTCGAGACCAGCCTGGCCAACATGGCAAAACCCTGTATCTGCAAAAAATACAAAAAAATTAGCCAGATGTGGTGGCAGGCACCTGGAATCCCAGCTACTTGGGAGGTAGAGGCAAGAGAATCCCTTGAACCTGGGAGGCGGAGATTGCAGTGAGCTGAGATCATGCCATTGGACTCCAGCCTGGGCAAAAAGAATGAAAAGTCCATCTCAAAAAAAAAAAAAAAAAAAAAAAAAAAAAAGAAGAAGAAGAAAGTGAAGCTGCTACAAACTTTTTTTTTTTTTGGTACAAGTCTGATACGATTGTATGTTTTCCATGTTTTTTTCCCTTTCCATTTCTTTTGTGGGCTTAGGTCACAAGGCTAGTTCTCTACCTTCTTAATTAATTATTTTAGAGAGATTCATGGTACTTAGTGGGAAGAATATGGACTTTGGGGGACATATATACTTGGGTATAATTGCTGATGTTTTCTCTCTCAGCCTCAGTGTCCTCATCCTTAAAATAAGTATTTGAGTACAGTTACTTTATAAAGACAGTATGGCTTAGGTGAGATGTTAATTGTCTATTTAATAAACATAAATTCTCTATTCTTTAGCCTTAGTTTCCACCAGTTTAACCACCCAGAGTTTTAGCTGTCTCTTGCCCAATATAGTCCAGAGATGAGAGGCTCTCCCACTTGCTCTGCTAAGAAAATTATCCTACCTGCATGGGATTTCCTTAGTTGACCTCCCTTATTAATGATGGTCTAAGGTATTTTGTGAATTGAATTCCATAAGGGCTGTTGTTGTGTGAATTAAGCTTGATTCTGACACTGATGTACCCTTTGTGTTGCAGGCACCCAGCTGTCACTCTGAAGCCAGCCCTGCAGCAGGGAACATTTCTCTAGGCCTGGACTTTATAGATACTTTGCTTATTCTCCCTCCTTTTTCTAACAACATCGTGATGACTGAGTAATCTAAGGCAATAAAAGAAAGAAATCAACATAAATAGAAGGGGATTTTGTGGAGGGGGCCAGAACAATACTGAGGGCTCTGCAAATATGTCACATTTAATCCCCACCACAGCCCTGTAAGATATAGGTATCCTTTAGTCCAGACGGGAAGATCAAGGCTCAGAGAGGCCAATTTGGTGAAGTGCATATAGGTAGTAAGTGACAAATTCGATGTCTGATCTTAGATAAGTGTGATGCAAAAGCTCCTGTTACTTCAGGACTACCACCAGCTCCAGTCCTGTGAAGAACATCTCATTTTATGACCGTGCTCATAAGATGTGATGGTTTCATCCGTTTTTTTCTAGGTTATGCTGTGGCTAATGGACAGCTGCCAAGCCTCAGTGCTTTATGGCAGCAAAAGTTTATTCTCACTCATATTAATTGTTGATATAGATATACTCTTGATGTCATATTTATTTTGGGTTGATGATAGAGGAATAGGGCAAAGACAGGACAATACAGTGGTTCTTAAAGCTTCTTACAGTAAAACACATCACTTCTGTTCACATTCCATTGGCCACAGCTGGTCACATGGCCAAACCTTAGTCAGTGTTATATGACTTACATTCATCCCATAGGGATAGTCCCTGGGATGGGGAATGTTAGAAAAGACAGTGAATACTTTAAACAAATAATCTACCGCATGTGATTTCTGCATTACAATGCATGCAGTAGGGTTTGTGATACCATGCTTTCCTGGACTTCCTCATGCTTTGGCGGCTCCTCTATCTAAGTTTCTCTTACTGGCTCTTCCTCTTTCTCCAGCTGATTTCTAAACACAAGAGAGTCCTATGATGCATTTCAGGCGCTCCTTTTCTATGCTCCAACTCTTGATGACCTCATCCAGTATGGTTTTCATTACCATCAACATGCTGATGACTGTCTAATTTATCTTTCAAATCCTGACCTCTCTGGGGTCCAACTGTCTTACGTTATCTCCACTTGAAATTCTAATATGCAGCTCACATGTAATATGTCCAAAATTGAACTTCTGATTTGTATCCATCCCTACCCCAGCTGGCAATCTTCCCTGTTGTAGTAAATGGTACCAACCACCACCCAGTGACTGAAAGGAGAAATCTAGGCTCCCTCCCTTTTCCTCACTCCTACCTCAAATCCATCAACCACACATGTTATTTATATCTTTCAGATGATTCCTCAAAATATCCACATCCTCTGATTGTAAATGCCAACACACTAACACAAGCCTGTCTCATTTCTCACCTTGATTACTGCAGTAGTTAACTGACGTCTGTACTCCTTTTCTTTTCTCCCTATAACTCATGTTTCACATAATAGTCAGAAAGATCTTACAAAAAGTACAAATGAGGTTAAGGCTTTTCCTTTGCTAAAAACCTTCTAAAGAATTAACATTACATTTAGAAAAAAAGGTCCAAGGTCCAGGTCATAGGTTGCAAGGCCATAAATGATCTGGCAATTGGGTTCAAGAGTGTCCCCCAAAAAATTTATGTCTACTGGCCGGTCGCGGTGGCTCATGCCTGTAATCCCAGCACTTTGGAAGGCCGAGGCAGGTAGATCACAAGGTCAGGAGATCGAGACCATCCTAGCTAACATGGTGAAACCCCATATCTACTAAAAATACAAAAAAATGAGGCATGTGTGGTGGTGGGCGCCTGTAGTCCCAGCTACTCGGGAGGCTGAGGCAGGAGAATGGCATGAACCTGGGAGGTGGGGCTTGCAGTGAACTAAGACTGCGCCACTGCCCCCCATCCTGGGCTACAGAGGGAGACTCCATCTCAAAAAATAAAAATAAAAATAAAAATTTTGTCTACCTGGAAACTCAGAACATGACCCTTGGAAATAGGGTCCTTTGAGATGTCATTCATTATGATGAGGTCATACTGGATTAGCATGAGCCCTAAATCCGATGTGATGGGTGTCAGAGTATCCATTTAGACAACAATTAAAGACCTGAGTATCCATCTGGACAACAATTAAAGACATCATTTTCTGAAGATTTCACTTTCTTCCTTTTAAATATCAACATGTAATATAAAGGGACTGATTGCTTCATTACTATACATGGCTAAGTCTGTGAGAAGGGAAGGGAAATAATAACTTCATTTTAATATTATCTGGCTTAATAATGATTATATTCCCCTTTCTCCCTATAACTAATGCCCTTAATATATTATTAAGCATTACCTGAGTAGCAAAGCTAGTAGACGATCATGGTAATAATGAGACTGATAATGATGATGATTTTGATGATAATGACTCTAAAGGTATTTTAATTTTGCTGTGGACTCTCAAATAACTGGTTTGGCTTTGGGGACTGTACAGAGAATACCTAAAAGAAAAACTAGTCAAGCCATGTGAGTAGGTTTATCTGGGAACCCTGACAGACATTGTCATTATCAGTGTGTAGCATCAAACCACTGATGTAAAAGAGGGAATCATATATTCTGAGGTCAAAGAGATGACTGTTCCCATATCACGGTTATTCCTTAATCACATAGAAAGTTGTATTTGTTCATTTTCATGCTGCTATAAAGAGCTTCCTGAGATTGGATAGTTTATAAAGAAAAGAGGCTTAATTGACTTACAGTTCCACATGGCAAAGGAGGCCTCAGAAAACTTAGAATCATGGTGGAAGAGGAAACAGGCACATCTTACATGGTGGCAGATGAGAAAGAGAGCATGTGTGAGTGCAGGATAAACTACCTTCTATGAACCCATCGGATCTCATGAGAATTCACTCACTATCACAAGAGCACGATGGGAAAACACCACCATAATCCAATCACTTGCTCCTCTTGACATGTGGGGATTATAATTGGAGGTGAAATTTGGGTGGGGACACAGAGCAAAACCATATCAAAGGTCATGTAAGTGTAACTCTCTAGTTCCTCATTTTGTCTTCATGACTTTGTCCCTTTTTCTTCTGCCGTTTTAATTCTCTAAATTTGTACAGTGATTTTCAAATACCTTTAGTATACATAATTCCATGTGATGTCAATCACTCAGTGCATTTGGCCAAGTACACACAGTTGTAACTCAAATTGTGATTCAAATACAGAATTATTTCCACTTTACCATAGTGTACTTCTTAATTTTGGATTGAGTAAGCCACATATTTTACTTTTGTTTAAGTCTTGGTTAGGAAGTTACTTAAAATGCCTAATATCTAATTTGTTGTTCTTTATTTCTGTTCAATGGTACTAGTCTAGACTTCTGTCTATGCATACACTTATTGAATTGAGATATGGTGTTTTTGGTTGTAACTGAATCTCTTTGCTTTAATGTATATATTTCTGAGGTGCATCTGCTGTAAATTAAGTGATACATTCATAAGAATGAAGAAAAGTAAAAATCATTTCCCCTTAAGAAATTAAAATATTACCAACTGAACTTTTTGACCTATCCATAAACCAACTTTACCCTCATGTATTCTACTTTTCATTTTATGAACACTAGAGATTGTAGCCCTCCCAGATCAGTCCTAACTGGGGGTCCCAAGGGTCCTTTTGGACACCTTCTCATGCTTGGGAAACGTGATGCATGTTGCTAAATTTCAAATTGTTATTTCATCATGTGTCTCACAAAATATTACCTTATCCCGTGACTCACTATTGTCAGTTGGAGGTTACCTCGGATTTAAATTATTTTTGTGCTGGCAGTGCATGTATGAGGCTTTTGCTTTCGTAATTTTTCTCAACCTAAGCAGTTTGGAAAGGTCCAGATGGAAATGAACATATTGAACACTTAAAAAGAAATGTTTGTATTGTTTATGCAGGAAGTAAGTCTCATTTCTTAATACACAGAGAAGGTTGTTTCCTTTTTTATTACAAGTTCCAAATGAAATAAAATCTTGGACCTCTGTGTTTCCCTGCAGTAGTTAAGCTGATGCAGCAGATACTTTGGTTTTAATTATTTATGGATGAGCCATGTGAAATGCCTGCCAAAGGTAGCAAAGGGAAAATAATGGCTGGTATTACACAACTGACCTTGAATCCAGCTCTGATTGAAATTAATTACCCAAAGTTTGAAAATCTCAGCTTCTTATATTGTTGGTAATGTCCTTCTCTGGTGATAATGAATAGTACCACCGTCGTACCGTGAGCTGTACTTATCACAAGTATTTCTTCCACAGTATTTGATACATCTGATCTTTGCAGAGAAAGCAGTATTAATTGACTTTTTTTTCCCCTAATTCCTGCATACTGTGTTACTCTAACATTCATCCCTTGGCATTCCTTTAAATCCAGCTCTTATTTCATAGAATGATTGTTTATAAAAACTGGCTCAATTTTGGACTGACCTCTATAATATTTTGCCGCACAGAAGGTACCAACAAATTGTTTTATATCTTTTCTTTGTATTTCCATGTTGTCAATCTAGGGTGCATTCGATGTGAACAACTGGATGGGGAAAATTATTGTTTCTGTTACTTCTAATTAGCTGTCCGTCTTCCAAGGAGAGGGTGTTTCGGTCTGAATGGGAGTGGTGCTAACTCATGAGTATATAATCCCATCTTTAGAAAACATTTGCTTTGAAGGCACAGTGGTTTTCCTATTATTTTAAAAGACTGATTTAATTTTTATGTACTTGAATTTCAACAAAGATGTTGCCTCCAGCATTCCAGGCGCGGGTCCCCCTGAGTCTCTGGATGGGCGCATACTTGGGATTGTCGTACCGTTGGTAGCTGGGGGCAAAGGTGCTGAGAGAGGAAACTTCACTGACAGCAAAATGAAAAGCACCACATCAGATTGATGAGAAAATTCATTTACAATAAACAGTAATTAAACATGGATTATTAGGGTGGCACATTTACGATGTGCAAGTAGAAGTTGTGTCAACACCTTATAAAGTCCAGAAAGTAATTCAGCTGAAACATTTGCTCTGGGCTGAAGAACAAGGTTCTATTCTAAGGAAGGTTTGCTGTTTGTTGTAGTGAAAAACTGTTTGTAATAGTGCTTTTGGTTTTAACCATTTAACACACCTTTCCCTGGGTTTAATGTCATAGAGTGCTACGGAGTCTAAGAGATTATGCCTCATTATTGAGCCTTTCTCATAACCGATTTTATTCTCCTTCTAAAGTCATCCTTTGAAATATGTATGGTAACTTAAGTTTTGTTTTTTGAATACAAGTCTCAGCAATATGACAGCTCTTAAAAACCCATGTTGGGAAGGTTGGCTCTCCTTTTGTCATTGTCACCGACCTCTGCTGGTTGCTTCTTCCTGACAGTCTACTGACCTCATCTATCACTTGGGACGGGTCACTTCAGCCTCAGACAAAAGTAATTAGGTTCCCCCTGATGCTCAGTGTCTACTCAACCACGCCCTTTATCTTCCTTAATAACCTTGTTGAAACTAAACTCTTTCATGTTTTACCTTCTCAGAGTTGACTTGATGAATGAGTGCCCTCTAATGTATTAATGGATAAGAGGTAGGAAGACAGCCTCCTTTTCAATATATCAATATTTATCTGGCCTTCTGAAGGAACTTCTGCTTAACAAAATAGATCTCTAATGGCAAGTTTCAACAAGGGAAGGAAAGAAAACCAGCACAATGTTTGTTGGGTGGGGAGTGGTGGGAGGGTAGTGTCAGATTAGCCTTGTTTGCCTCTTTCAGAACATGTTCTCTTTTTGGACATTTTATATAAGTTACACATTACATTTTATGTGAATGGTATAAGATTTCAGTTAAAATGACTTTAAAAAAGTAAGTGGAAGTTAGAACGTCATAAGAGAGAGGACTATATCTGCCTATAAAAGTATCAACACCAATTTCTAGAATGTAACTTAGAACCTGTAAAAATATTTTCCTCCTTTATTGTTCAAATATCACCCAGTTAAAGGAACTAATAACCATGTATAGCCAAAGTTCTGTCTAATTCAGATTTACTATGTAAATAAGTATGATTGGTATTTTATTTAACTTAATAAAATTGATTGGGAATATAAAGGTGATTAAGACAGCAAATTTGTCTTCAAAAATGTATTTAGATAGTAAAACCTACTACTACTAGATTTATTATTCAAAAACCCATATTCCCTCCTATTAAGTAAATCAGATTTAAATAGCCTTAGGTATAAATAACAAGAACAGTCATCTTAAAGAAATATCCTATGCACAAGTAATCCGTCATGATTGTTGGAACCCTCAGTTTCTCTGCGATCTTTGCTGGATTGGAAAAATGAGCCACATTTGTTTTAAGTTTAAATTGGAGTGAGATTATCATGTATATGGACCATTTTTTAAGAGGGAGAATTCCAGAAGCTGGAAAAAGCTGACACTTGAAGAGAGAAAGAGATATGATTACTCTCTCTACTTCTATCTCCCAAACAGGGCATTAATGTTGAAAAGTTCTGTAGAATAGCTTGTTAGTACAGGGTGGGGCAGTGATTATGCCTAAACTGTGGGTGAGGGGTGGGGGGACAGAGAAATCTCAATTGGCAAATTTAGAGAGGATGAGGATGAAGATCCTCATTTTCTCTAATTGTATGGAAAGAGAAAACAAGTTTCTGCTGTACAGAACATTGATGAAGAAATGAATGGACTCTCTGTAACAGAGGCTCTCCCAGGTAAAAGATGTAGGATAAATGACAAATGGGGACACCTGAGGGGAACCGGTGCACAAATAGTTCAAGTAAGATGACATTTGATAGTGGAGATGTTGGCCCAGGCAGTTTCAGAGGCCAAATGGGCTTAAATTGGAGGATTCTCTGCTTTTTGTCTTTTTTCAAATAATTTAAAATGATATTTATGGAGCACTCAACAATGTTACGAGGTTCTACAAATTCATTTTGAAGATCAAAAGTTTTCTAATTCATTTTCTAATATTTACATTTTTTCCCCAGAAATCTTTCTAATTGAATAGCTCTGTGATGCCCAGAAAAATAAATTTGCTACGATTCTTAGCTGGAGTCTAGACAAAGATAAACAGGATTCTGACATCATTTCTTGTCAGCTTTCATGCAAATAAATTTAGGATTTCTCTTGATAGGGGCATCATCAAACCAAGGGTTACATGTATGGATTGTTTGTTCATGAGAATGTAAATCATAGGGTAGCATGGTGGAAATTGCCTAAATATGGTAGTCAGACAGATAGATCTCAGTTGAAATTCAAATTCAATAAGTTACTAATTATGTAATCTTCATAAATTGCCGCAAGAGATGTTTGTGATATTTCCATTCCATTTTTCTTTGGCAAACTAAGAATAACTGCATGATTTCCTTCTCTATGACACTAGACTGCCGCCTTCTTCAATTTACTTGAGCCAGTGTTTAAGTAAACTTCTTGCCTGGAGAAACTGCGGCCAGCAAACTAATTCAGTTACTGTTCAGAATAAATACAGAGGTAAATTCTACTATATCAATTTCACAATTTATCAGAACACCCAAAGGGATGAACCGGGATTGCTCCTGAATATATTCCATTGCTTCCAGAACTCATAGTCATTGAGTTTATTTCTTCAGGAAACAAAGCCAGTGGGTGAAGAGAACAAAGAATAAACTTTATTTAGATTTAAATAATTTTTGCCTTTATTAACAATCTTATATTGCTAAGAATACACCTTGGTATAACTTGTATTCCTCATTACATAATTCATTATGCTTGGAGAAATTTTACTGGGTACTGCTGGGTTATTCTTTGTTCTTTTCTACATTCATTTGGTTTCTATGCTGAAAGTTTTTTGAATAATACATCAAGTAAGAGATATATATTAAATAAAGGGAAAATAGCAAAATAATATAGCATACATATTTTTAGTGACGCTATTTTGTGCATCATAAATAATATGTATATTTGGTATTAGTGCTAAAGTGCAAAAGAAGGAAGAGTATTAGAAACTTATGACTGAAAATATAAATTTCCTTGTGTGAAACTATTATCTATAGGCTAAGATTTCTCAAATAACAATCACAATAAGGAGCTAAAACTATACAAAAATTGCAAAACTTGGTAGTTTCAGAGCACAGGTTAAACAGAGAATAAGTAATATTCATGTGGCCTCCATTCATAATGAAGAGCTCACCTACATGTGTTTATGAGCCTGAGGAAGAAAATCCAGTTAACCATAGGGTTCCTTATTCAAATTGAACCACATTGCTCTTTTGAATGGTTATTTTAATGCATCAGCTTTCTTGAATTCTATTCAGAGTAGGGCATCAAATACATAGCTAACTCTTCCCCTTGTAAGTTTATCAGAAGGATGATCAATAGCAAATAAAATAAAAGGGTTACTATTATTTTGACTAGAGGACAATATTAATGTCTAACTCTTTAGGATTTAAATTGATATGAAATGTTTTCTATGTCTCAAGCAACAGAGACTTGTGCAGGTTAAAATATCACAACCTTCCAGTCATGTCAATCTATATGACAAAATGTCTTCTTGGTGGCTTATAGATTATATCCCACATATGGAGCTATTGTGGTCATAAGAATACTGTTACAGTATGATGTGAAGTCTGAAAAACATGTATAAGTGTTATTAGGAGGGGCACTGATTTCTCACTTGTCTTTGATCCAAAATATATTGTACTCAAAAGTGGTAATATTCGTCGCCATATTGGTTTTGTCATCCACCCATTCATCCATCCATCCAGACATATATTCATCTTTCCATTCATCTATCTATGACAATTATCTATTGAGAGGATACTGTATGTTGGGAAATAAACCAGGTGCTGGAAATATGAAAACGAATGAAATAATATCCTTAAATTTAAGTTGCTTAGGACCTCATGAAAACAGACAAGCATGCTGGTACCTAAAGCATAGCAGTTAGTACTGGATGCTGAGTATTAAAATAGTAAAAGAGGTATAAATCATACCTCTGTACCTTATAGACCATATGACTGAAAAAGTTACATAACCTTACTGTACATCGATTTCTTAATTTGTAGTGCCATCAATAAATGTGCTATCTTTGAGGATGATTATGGAAAAAACACATAAATTTACCTAGTTGGTTGGGGTGGAAGATGGAAGCAATGAGAAAAAAATCAGAATATAGTTGATATCTTATGTGGTTTTCAAAGTAAACTCGTGACTTTAAGGAATGAGGGACTATAGGGACATGGAGATCTAATATGCAAAACAGACATGAGAAGGCAGGGATAATTTAGACAAAGACTTTTGAAATGGCTGGACTACAGGGTATATTTTAGCAGTGGGAGATGAGGGTAGCTGGATCACGGAGGAACTTGTCAACAACATACTGAGGGATTTGGACTTGGGCGAGCATGGCAGCATTTCTCAGACGTGGGTAACATACGGATGCCTTTTAAGGAAAATAACTCTTATGACTTCCATTGTTCACTTCAGTTATTTTTATCATATTTTCTTACATATGTATAAAACATACATAAAGTACAAACTCCTTACATAGAAAGCTCTTACATAACCAAAACAAACTTATAAATTAAAAACAAATGGAATCATACAACAATGAGAATTCGCAGTTGAAAGAATGATATTTTTCTTTTTGATTAAGTTGCTGTTCTGAAATGAACATGCTTTGTTACAGTTTTTTTGACTTTTGTTTGCCCATGCTAATAGTAATGTGCACCATATTATGGCTTAATTCAGTCTTCACGTCTCTTTATTTTAATTATAGTGGAATCTTTATTTGTTTATATACCACGCTGGGATGACATATGGGTCAAAGACATTAAGTTTGCCTATGTTACTTATTTTTTTATCTTAGCCACAAGAATAAACTAGTGTCATTTGTTGCTAATGAGACTTTCAGGTACTGAAATCCTATGGTGGTGCTATGCCATCTTTATCATACAGAATAGGCTTATGTTTATGTTTTGGATTATCATTAAGCAATGCATACTTTGCCAATGCTTACAGAAGCCGAGAAGCCCTGAGGCCGTGGCCATAAAAATATCTTTGAAAAATACTTCCAGGAACAATAAAGGGTGCACCGAAGGGTTGAAAGTAAGGAAGAAATATGTATGGATTTTCTTTTGGAAAATTCACTGTGAATAGGTAGAAAACTGAACACAGTCTAGGCAAAAGATGATTAAAAAAATTGTAGCAGCCATGAGAACAAAGAGGAAAAAACAGATTGGAGAATGAGATAGGTATATAATCGAGAGGACTTGGTCCCAAATTGGATGTGGGAGGTAAGGGAAATTGAAAATTTAAAGATGATTCTCCTATTTCTATCATGGTTGCCTGGGTCATAGTGGATGCTGCTGGCAAATGGAGAGAATGTTAGAGATGGAGTAGGATGTGGGAGGAACAGGATGAGATTGGCTTTGGATACATTCCATCTGAAATGCAATAGCTGTGGTAGAATAGACAATCTGAAACATGAGCCTGCAGCTTAAGGAAAGAAATTATGCCTTGGATTGAGGATTGGTCATCATTGCATACCTGTGGTTGTCGTGGCTTTGGACTTGTATGAGATTCCTACAGTGAGAGCATCAGGAGTTAGAAGAAAGCCAAAGATGGCCTCCCTAGGGATAGTGAGACTTTAGGTGGGCAGATGGAGGAAGAACAGCTCCAAGAGAGACCAGTGAGGGCCAGAGAGATGAATAGACTCAGGAGAGCAGACTGTCATTGGAGATACTGCTGTGTCTTGCCTGAATCACTGTAGCAGCCTCATAAATTACTATTGTGCTTTACGTATTTCTGTTCACAAATCCATTTCCATCTTTGATGCCATGGTAAACATTTTAAGTCAGAACTGTTTCTTTTTTGTAATCTAGTATGTTTAAATGTTATTTATGCCTTTTTACTATTGTTTAACTTGTGGTCCTCTACAAATATCACATCTTCTGCTATGTATTGATGGCAAACATAGATTAAATGAGGATAATATTTGCAAAGGTAGATCCTTACAAAAGAAGCATGGTTCATTCCATCTTCCATGCTTTCCATTTTTGAGTGCCCCAGGGCTCATCTATCTATTACTCATCTGTCTATTATCTGTCCATCATCTGTCTACCTTTCCATCTGTCTGTCTAGTCATCCATCATCTGTCATCATCTTGAGCTCTAAAATTTATATCCAGCTACCTACTTGCATTCTGCACTTGGCTCATCAATAAACATCTCAATTTTGAATGTTCTCATTCGCTGAACTGTTTTTTTCCCAACTGGTGCCATCTGAGTAATCCAAAATTGAGCAATAATCTTTTATTTTCTTCTACTCTTACCTCCAACATTAAAATATCCGCTAATTCTTAACAGTACATCCTTAATTCAAATATGTATCATCTCCAAGTCCCCATTAACTGTCACTTAGATGCTGTAACCTTGGTCAGAGTTCTTCAGAGAAATAGAACCAACTGAACTCTCTCTCTCTCCCCCCCCCCCCCCCCCCCCCCCCCCCCCCC